>NC_084620.1:48362200-48492200 GCF_033978795.1 Nerophis ophidion | reverse complement strand
CATATATTAGTTAAAACACAACTTTAGCACAGAGTCTATATAGTAGTTAAAACACAACTTTAACACAGAGTCTATAAATTAGTTAAAACAACTTTAGCACAACGTCTATATATTACTTAAAACACGACTTAAGCAAATATTCTATATATTAGTCAGAACAACTTTAGCACAGAGTCTATACATTACAAAGTAGTTAAAACAACTTTAGCACAGAGTCTATAAATTAGTTAAAACACAACGTCTATATTACTTAAAACACGACTCAAGCAAAGATTCTATATATTAGTTAAAACAACTTTAGCACAGAGTCCATATATTAGTTAAAAACAACTTTAGCACAGTCTATGTATTAGTTAAAAAACAACTTTAGCACAGAGTCCATATATTAGTTCAAACAACTTTAGCACAACGTCTATATATTACTTAAAACACAACTTTAGCACAGAGTCTATATATTAGTTCAAACAACTTTAGCACAACGTCTATATATTACTTAAAACACAACTTTAGCACAGAGTCTATATATTATTTAAAACAACTTTAGCACCGACTCTACATATTAGTAAAAACCAGAGGTGGGTAGTAACGCGCTACATTTACTCCGTTACATCTACTTGAGTAACTTTTGGGATAAATTGTACTTCTAAGAGTAGTTTTTATGCAACATACTTTTACTTTTACTTGAGTATATTTGTAGAGAAGAAACGCTACTTTTACTCCGCTCCATTTATCTGCAATTTGGTCGCTACTCGCTACTTTTTTTTTATCGATCTGTTAATGCACGTTTTGTTTGTTTTGATTTTGTCAGACACGCATTCAAAGTAGGAACTACGCATGCCTGCGTTTCAGTAATCAAATGCAGTCACTGGTGACGTTGGACCAATCAAACAGAGCCAGGTGGTCACGTGACCGTCACACGTAGAACCCGACATGTTGAAAAACGTATTGGGGTGTTACCATTTAGTGGTCAATTGTACTGAATATGTAATCCAATAATAAAAGTTGTAATTAATCAACCAATCAATCAAATGTGTAAAGGAAAAAAGACACATTTAATTTAAACCGTACTTCCCGTCAAAAGCCTAAAGACTGATCGCACAGTTCCTGTCTTCACAATAAAAGCGCCGCTACATTGCGCCTGCGTTAAAATAAGAGTCTCCGAAAGCCAGCGCAAACAAGCTAGCAAGCCACGGAGTTTGCCGCCAATGTATTTCTTGTAAAGTGTATAAAAACGAATATGGAAGCTGGACAAATAAGAAGCCAAAAACCAACGACTTTCATGATGTATTAGACAGGAAGGAGGAACATCTTTCTCCTCCATTTGAACGTTATCAGCACTTTACTGTCTGATTCCAATCAATGCAAGTCATCAGAATCAGGTAATACACCAACTTTTATTCTTGTTTTCATTAAAGATAGGAATCTATATGTTAAACATGCATGTATATTCATTAAAACACCTTTAACATGTGAACAAAAACGGCAAAATAAATCAATATAAATTATATACTGTATATATAAAGGTATGTATATATATATATATATATATATATATATATATATATATGATATGTGTGTATGTATATGTATATATATATATATATATATATATATATATATATATATATATATATATATATATATATATATATATATATGATATGTGTGTATGTATATGTACATATATATATATATATATATGATATGTGTGTGTATGTATATGTGTATATGAGGTAGATCACCTCGATTTGGTCATTTATTAAGTAATTGATTAACATTGAAAAACTTATTGGGGTGTTACTATTTAGTGGTCAATTGTACGAAATAAGTACTGTATTGTGCAATCTACTAATACAAGTTTCAATCAATCAATGAATGCCTCCTGAGCCTATGGTGCTGTTAAGTAATTGTGGCTCAATTTTCCTTAATTTTTATTTTATTTTAATGTATTATTATTTAATGTATGTTATTGTTTTAGTTGCTTAAGAGATATTCCTGGCTCTGAATTTGCTCATTGGTATTTTTATGTTGTTGTGCATTATTTGTTGCCGTAATCAGGTTACTCATCAGTTACTCAGTACTTGAGTAGTTTTTTCACAACATACTTTTTACTTTTACTCAAGTAAATATTTGGGTGACTACTCCTTACTTTTACTTGCGTAATAAATCTATAAAGTAACAGTACTCTTACTTGAGTACAATTTCTGGCTACTCTACCCACCTCTGGTAAAAACACAACTTTAGCATGGAATCCGTATATTAGTTAAAACACAACTTTAGCACAGAGTCTGTATATTAAACAACTTTAACACAGAGTCTATATATTAGTTAAAACAACTTTAACACAGAGTCTGTATATTAAACACAACTTTAGCACAGAGTGTATATATTAGTTAAAACACAACTTTAGCAGAGTCCATATATTAGTTAAAACAACTTTAGCACAGAGTCTATATATTAGTTAAAACAACTTTAACACAGAGTCTGTATATTAAACACAACTTTAGCACAGAGTGTATATATTAGTTAAAACACAACTTTAGCACAGAGTCCATATATTAGTTAAAACAACTTTAGCACAGAGTCTATATATTAGTTAAAACACAACTTCAGCACAACGTCTATATATTACTTAAAACACGACTCAAGCAAATAATCTATATATTAGCTAAAACAACTTTAGCACCGACTCTACATATTAGTAAAAACACAACTTTAGCATGGAATGCGTGTATTAGTTAAAACACAACTTTAGCACACAGTCTATACATTACTTAAAAAACAACTTTAGCACGGATTCCATATATTAGTTAAAACAACTTTAGCACAGTCTCTATATTAGTTAAAACAACTTTAGCACAGAGTCTATATATTAGTTAAAACAACTTTAGCATAGAGTCTATTAGTTAAAATAACTTTAGCACAGAGTCAATATATATTTGTTAAAACAACTTTAGCACAACGTCTATATATTACTTAAAACACAACTTTAAAACAGTCTATATATTAGTTAAAACAACATTAGCACATAGTTTATATATTAATTAAAACAACTTTAGCACAGAGTCTATATTTTAGTTAAAACACAACGTCTATATATTAGTTGCAACACAACTTTAGCACTGAGTCCATATATTAGTTAAAACAACTTTAGCACAGAGTCTATAAATTTGTTAAAACAACTTTAGCACAGAGTCCATATATTACTTAAAACTCAACTTTAGCACAGAGTCTATATATTAGTTAAAACAACTTTAGCACCGACTCTACATATTAGTAAAAACACAACTTTAGCATGGAATCCGTATATTAGTTAAAAGACAACTTTAGCACAGCGTCCATATATTAGTTAAAACAACTTTAGCACAGAGTCTATATATTAGTTAAAAGAACTTTAGCATAGAGTCTATATATTAGTTAAAACAACTTTAGTATAGAGTCTATTAGTTAAAACAACTTTAGCACAGAGTCCATATATTAGTTAAAACAACTTTGGCACAACGTCTATATATTACTTAAAACACAACTTTAGCACAGAGTCTATATATTTGTTAAAACAACTTTAGCGCAAAGTTTATATATTAGTGAAAACAACTTTAGCACAGAGTATATATTTTAGTTAAAACACAACGTCTATATATTACTTAAAACACGACTTAAGCACAGAGTCGATATATTAGTTAAAACAACTTTAGCACAGAGTCCATATATTAGTTAAAACAACTTTAGCACAGAGTCCATATATTAGTTAAAACAACTTTAGCACAACGTCTACATATTACTTAAAACACAACTTTAGCACAGAGTCTATATATTAGTTACAACAACTTTAGCACCGACTCTACATATTAGTAAAAACACAACTTTAGCATGGAATCCGTATATTAGTTAAAACACAAGTTTAGCACAGTCTATAAATTAGTTAAAACACAGAGTCCATATATTACTTAAAACACAACTTTAGCACGGAGTCTATACATTACTTAAAAAACAACTTTAGCACAGAGTCCATATATTAGTTAAAACAACTTTAGCACAGAGTCTATATATTAGTTAAAACAACTCTAGCACAGAGTCCATATATTAGTTAAAACAACTTTGGCACAACGTCTATATATTACTTAAAAGACAACTTTAGCACAGAGTCTATATATTAGTTAAAACAACTTTAGCACAGAGTCCATATATTAGTTAAAACAACTTTAGCACAGAGTCTATATATTAGTTAAAACAACTCTAGCACAGAGTCCATATATTAGTTAAAACAACTTTGGCACAACGTCTATATATTACTTAAAAGACAACTTTAGCACAGAGTCTATATATTAGTTAAAACAACTTTAGCACAGAGTCTATATATTAGTTAAAACAACTTTAGCACAGAGTTTATATATTAGTTAAAACAACTTTAGCACAGAGTCAATATTTTAGTTAAAACACAACGTCTATATATTACTTAAAACACGACCTAAGCAAAGATTCTATATATAAGTTAAAACACAACTTTAGCACAGAGTCCATGTATTAGTTAAAACAACTTTAGCACAGTCTATACATTATCAATCAATCAATCAATGTTTACTTATATAGCCCTAAATCAGTAGTGTCTCAAAGGGCTGCACAAACCACCACGACATCCTCGGTAGGCCCACATAAGGGCAAGGAAAACTCACACCCAGTGGGACGTCGGTGACAATGATGACTATGAGAACCTTAGAGAGGAGGAAAGCAATGGATGTCGAGCGGGTCTAACATGATACTGTGAAAGTTCAATCCACAATGGATACAACACAGTCGCGAGAGTCCAGTCCAAAGAGGATCCAAGACACAGCAGCGAGAGTCCCGTTCACAGCGGAGCCAGCAGGAAACCATCCCAAGCGTAGGCGGACCAGCAGCGCAGAGATGTCCCCAGCCGATACACAGGCGAGCAGTACATGGCCATCGGATCGGACCGGACCCCCTCCACACGGGAGAGTGGGACATAGAAGAAAAAGAAAAGAAACGGCAGATCAACTGGTCTAAAAAGGGAGTCTATTTAAAGGCTAGAGTATACAAATGAGTTTTAAGGTGAGACTTAAATGCTTCTACTGAGGTGGCATCGCGAACTGTTACCGGGAGGGCATTCCAGAGTACTGGAGCCCGAACGGAAAACGCTCTATAGCCCGCAGACTTTTTTTGGGCTTTGGGAATCACTAATAAGCCGGAGTCCTTTGAACGCAGATTTCTTGCCGGGACATATGGTACAATACAATCGGCAAGATAAGATGGAGCTAGACCGTGTAGTATTTTATACGTAAGTAGTAAAACCTTAAAGTCACATCTTAAGTGCACAGGAAGCCAGTGCAGGTGAGCCAGTACAGGTGTAATGTGATCAAACTTTCTTGTTCTTGTCAAAAGTCTAGCAGCCGCATTTTGTACCAACTGTAATCTTTTAATGCTAGACATGGGGAGACCCGAAAATAATACGTTACAGTAGTCGAGGCGAGACGTAACAAACGCATGGATAATGATCTCAGCGTCTTTAGTGGACAGAATGGAGCGAATTTTAGCGATGTTACGGAGATGAAAGAAGGCCGTTTTAGTAACGCTTTTAATGTGTGCCTCAAAGGAGAGAGTTGGGTCGAAGATAATACCCAGATTTTTTACCGTGTCGCCTTGTTTAATTGTTTGGTTGTCAAATGTTAGAGTTGTATTATTAAATAGAGTTCGGTGTATAGCAGGACCGATAATCAGCATTTCCGTTTTTTTGGCGTTGAGTTGCAAAAAGTTAGCGGACATCCATTGTTTAATTTCATTAAGACACGCCTCCAGCTGACTACAATCCGGCGTGTTGGTCAGCTTTAGGGGCATGTAGAGTTGGGTGTCATCAGCATAACAGTGAAAGCTAACACCGTATTTGCGTATGATGTCACCTAGCGGCAGCATGTAGATGCTGAAGAGTGCAGGGCCAAGGACCGAACCCTGGGGAACTCCACACGTTACTTTAACGTAGTCCGAGGTCACATTGTTATGGGAGACACACTGCATCCTATCAGTAAGATAAGAGTTAAACCAAGACAGGGCTAAGTCTGACATACCAATTCGTGTTTTGATACGTTCTAATAAAATATTATGATCGACGGTATCGAAAGCAGCGCTAAGATCGAGGAGCAGCAACATAGATGACGCATCAGAATCCATCGTTAGCAATAGATCATTAGTCATTTTTGCGAGGGCTGTCTCCGTGGAGTGATTTGCCCTGAAACCGGATTGAAAGGTTTCACATAGATTGTTAGACGCTAAGTGTTCATTTAACTGCTCCGCAACAATTTTTTCAAGGATTTTTGAAATAAAGGGAAGGTGAGACACCGGTCGGTAATTTACCATGAGGTCAGGATCGAGGTTAGGTCTTTTAAGAAGAGGATGAATAACCGCTTTTTTGAATGCTAGGGGAACACTGCCCGAGGAGAGTGATAAGTTTATAATATTTAGCACTGATGGACCTAATAATTCAAAGAGCTCCTTGATCAGTTTCCCAGGAAGAGGGTCAAGTAAACATGTTGTCTGTTTTATTCCATTTACACGTTGTAACAATTCCTCTAATGTTATTTCCTCAAAACGAGAGAAACTATTTTGGAGGGCAGTATCCGCCGTATATACAATCGTGTCAGTGTTAATAGAACCCCGTTGTAGCTGGGACGCATTGTCTTTAATCTCCTTTCTAATGACTTCAATTTTCTTACTAAAGAATTGCATAAAGTCATCAGCTGAGTGGGTGGAGCTACTGGAAGGAGTCCCTTGTTGGGTTAGCGATGCTACCGTACTAAACAAAAATTTAGGATCGTTTTTATTACGGTGGATGAGATTTGAGTAATATTTAGCTTTAGCTAAGGTAAGCATGCGTTTATAAGTTATTAAACCATCACTCCATGCTTGATGGTGCACCTCAAGTTTAGTCGTGCGCCATTTGCGTTCCAGCTTTCTACATAATAATTTCTGAGCTCTAGTTTCTTCTGTAAACCACGGGGTGCGCTTTTTTGGAGCCTTTTTTAACTTTAGCGGTGCTATGTTATCAATGGTTTCGCGCAGGGCGTCGTTAAAGTTGTTAGTGAGGTTATCAATAGAGCCCACATACTTTGGGAATGGTGCCATTACCGAGGGCAGTAGGTCAGCAAGAGTTGTCGTTGTGGCTGTATTAATGTTGCGGCTGCTATAGCAGGTATTATTATTATTAGTTTGACGAACATGCGTCTGAACCTCGAATTTTATAAGGTAATGATCGGACAATACTTTAGTATACGGGAGTATCGTAACTTTGGAAACGGTGATGCCCCTGACAAGCACTAGGTCTATCGTATTACCGTTGCGATGCGTGGGTTCATTTATTATTTGTGTGAGACCACAGCTATCAATTACAGTCTGGAGCGCTACGCACGGTGGGTCCGATGGGGTATTCATATGGATATTAAAGTCCCCCATTATGATTATATTATCGGCGTGTGTCACTAGATCAGCAACGAACTCTGTGAATTCATTAATAAAGTCCGAATAGGGCCCTGGGGGGCGGTAGATAACAGCCAGGTGTAGAGGCAGCGGTGTGACAGACCTCATAGTAAGCACCTCAAACGATTTATATTTATTATTTATGTTAGGACTAAGGTTAAAGTTTTCGTTGTATATTAGTGCGACCCCCCCACCCCTTTTGAGCGGACGGGCAATATGCGCATGTGTAAAGTTAGGAGGACATGCCTCATTTAGCGCAAAAAAGTCGTTTGGTTTAAGCCAGGTTTCGCTGAGACCGATGACGTTAAGATTGTTGTCTCTGATGATATCATTAACTAACAACGTTTTAGGAGACAATGATCTTATGTTTAAAAAACCTATATTATAGGTAGTGGGCTGTTTTAGGGAATTTTTGATCAAATTATCCGTAGTAGCAATATTAATAATGTTGTGTTTATTATGCCCAGTGCATTTAGTATAGTTACGACCATATCTAGGAATTGATACGACAGGAATTTTCCGATTGTTTGATTGTTGCTTTGATAAACTGCACGCATCATGGTTAGCCACCTCAGTAACGGGGATTTTCCGATTGTTTGTTTGTTGCTTTGATAAACTGCACACATCATGGTTAGCCATTTCAGTAGCGGGGATTTTCCGATTGTTTGTTTGTTGCTTTGATAAACTGCACACATCATAGTTAGCCACCTCAGTAAAACACATGTCCAACTCTGAAACACTCAAAGCAGAAAAAACTTGTTCTAATTTAACTGACTCCTTACCCAGACCAGTAGTCTCGCATTTTCCATCTAAATCCGTCTTCGGGATGGAGGAAAGTGGTGTTCTGTGGGGATTAGCCTTCTGCTTTGTTTTTAGCCCCGCTCGGCATCCGCGTTTCCGAACACACCGCTGGCGTCTGCTCCGTAGACGGCCCCCGCTGCTACTAGACTCCCCTGCTTCACAGGCCGCTGGATGTAGCCGCCGATGTATTCCCATGCTAGTTAGCAAGTCTAGCACGCCCGCGTCTATCAGTCCAAAACGGCCCGATTCGTCCACATCCAGAAGTGTCTGGCGGTCGTACGTGATCACGGAGTGACCACGATGTGATCCAGCCATAAAGTTTGTGGAATTGTCCGGTATTTCTGCCAAATGTTCCATCTTTAGCAAGAGCTCCTCGAGAGCGCAGCCCGTCCGGGCGCCGCCATCTTGAAAAATTTATTAGTTAAAACAACTTTGGCACAGAGTCCATATATTAGTTAAAACAACTTTAGCACGTCTATGTATTACTTAAAACACAACTTTAGCACAGTCTATATATTAGTTAAAACAACTTTAGCACGTCCATATATTACTTAAAACACAACTTTAGCACAGTCTATATATTAGTTAAAACAACTTTAGCACGTCCATATATTACTTAAAACACAACTTTAGCACAGTCTATATATTAGTTAAAACAACTTTAGCACCGACTCTACATATTAGTTAAAACACAACTTTAGCACAGTCTATATATTAGTTAAAACAACTTAAGCACATAGTCTATACATCACTTAAAACTCAACTTTAGCACAGAGTCTATACATTAGTTAAAACAACTTTAGCACCGACTCTAAATATTAGTAAAAACACAACTTTAGCATGGAATCCGTATATTAGTTAAAACACAACTTTAGCACAGTCTATAAATTAGTTAAAACACAGAGTCCAAATATTAGTTAAAACACAACTTTAGCACAGAGTCTATACATTACTTAAAAAACAACTTTAGCACAGAGTCTATATATTAGTTAAAACAACTCTAGCACAGAGTCTATATATTAGTTAAAACAACTTTGGCACAACGTCTATATATTACTTAAAAGACAACTTTAGCACAGAGTCTATATATTAGTTAAAACAACTTCAGCACAGAGTCTATATATTAGTTAAAACAACTTTAGCACAGAGTTTATATATTAGTTAAAACAACTTTAGCACAGAGTCAATATTTTAGTTAAAACACAACGTCTATATATTACTTAAAACACGACTTAATCAAAGATTCTATATATAAGTTAAAACACAACTTTAGCACAGAGTCCATGTATTAGTTAAAACAACTTTAGCACAGTCTATACATTAGTTAAAACAACTTTGGCACAGAGTCCATATATTAGTTAAAACAACTTTAGCACGTCTATGTATTACTTAAAACACAACTTTAGCACAGTCTATATATTAGTTAAAACAACTTTAGCACGTCCATATATTACTTAAAACACAACTTTAGCACAGTCTATATATTAGTTAAAACAACTTTAGCACGTCCATATATTACTTAAAACAAAACTTTAGCACAGTCTATATATTAGTTAAAACAACTTTAGCACCGACTCTACATATTAGTTAAAACACAACTTTAGCACAGTCTATATATTAGTTAAAACAACTTAAGCACATAGTCTATACATCACTTAAAACTCAACTTTAGCACAGAGTCTATACATTAGTTAAAACAACTTTAGCACCGACTCTAAATATTAGTAAAAACACAACTTTAGCATGGAATCCGTATATTAGTTAAAACACAACTTTAGCACAGTCTATAAATTAGTTAAAACACAGAGTCCATATATTAGTTAAAACACAACTTTAGCACAGAGTCTATACATTACTTAAAAAACAACTTTAGCACAGAGTCCATATATTAGTTAAAACAACTTTAGCACAGAGTCTATATATTAGTTAAAACAACTTTAGCACAGAGTCTATATATTGTCACGTGGGGGTCGCATTTTAATGCGGGATCGTTCCTCCAACGCACACATAGACACTCTGGACAACAACTAAAAGGTAAGAATGATTTAATAACAAAACACTGGTACAAAAACAGACGAAAAGAAACGCGTGGCGAAAGCACAGAAGCTAATGCTAACACTAGCACAGGATCAGGTAACAAGAAATCTAGAATTACCAACGAAACAGTTGCATACCGCAAACAAGGGACCAAGACCGACTGACGGGACAAGGCAGGCTTAAATAAGGAAGTAATTAAAAAAACAGGTGTGCGTCTGGAACCCTCAGCAGGTGAAATTAATATGTTGCCATGGTGACCAAACTGACTCACAAAAAGGTACACAAACAACAAAGGGAGTCCAAACTAACAGAAAATAACTAAACTAAACATGATCCAGACTACGGATCATGACAGTACCCCCTCCTCTAGGACAGATACCAGATGTCCATAAACAAAAACAAGCAGGGTCAAGAGTCACGGGAGGGCGGAGGGAGGAATTGGCGGTGGGTCGCCAGGCCAAGTGTCCCCGAATCCACCGAGGCAAAGTCAAGTGGCGGCGGCGAGTGGAACGCCGCTGCAGCCGGCGAGGCGGGCGACCAGGGAGCGGCCACGTCCGTGGCCGACAGGGAGGTGGATGCACTTGGCGTGGCGGACGACCAGGGGGCGGCCACATCCATGGTCGACATGGAAGTTGGCACTTCGGCGCCGTCGTAACAGGCGTGGACGCAGCAGAAGACAAGTCAGGCGTGGACGCAGCAGAAGACGAGGAGTCAGTCGTGGACGCAGCAGAAGACGAGGAATCAGTCGTGGACGCAGCAGAAGACGAGGAGTCAGGCGTGGACGAAGCAGAAGACGAGGAGTCAGGCGTGGACGAAGCAGAAGACGAGGAGTCAGGCGTGGACGAAGCAGAAGACGAGGAGTCAGGCGTGGACGAAGCAGAAGACGAGGAGTCAGGCGTGGACGAAGCAGAAGACGAGGAGTCAGGCGTGGACGAAGCAGAAGACGAGGAGTCAGGCGTGGACGCAGCAGAAGACGAGGAGTCAGGCGTGGACGCAGCAGAAGACGAGGAGTCAGGCGTGGACGCAGCAGAAGACGAGGAGTCAGGCGTGGACGCAGCAGAAGACGAGGAGTCAGGCGTGGACGCAGCAGAAGACGAGGAGTCAGGCGTGGACGCAGCAGAAGACGAGGAGTCAGGCGTGGACGCAGCAGAAGACGAGGAGTCAGGCGTGGACGCAGCAGAAGACGAGGAGTCAGGCGTGGACGCAGCAGAAGACGAGGAGTCAGGCGTGGACGCAGCAGAAGACGAGGAGTCAGGCGTGGACGCAGCAGAAGACGAGGAGTCAGGCGTGGACGCAGCAGAAGACGAGGAGTCAGGCGTGGACGCAGCAGAAGACGAGTCAGGCGTGGACGCAGCAGAAGACGTGTCAGGCGTGGACGCAGCAGAAGACGTGTCAGGCGTGGACGCAGCAGAAGACGTGTCAGGCGTGGACGCAGCAGAAGACGTGTCAGGCGTGGACGCAGCAGAAGACGTGTCAGGCGTGGACGCAGCAGAAGACGAGACTTGGCTTGGTTCTTGGCATGGCGGTGCTTGGCGGCGTGGAGCTGGTGCTGGTACTTGTCGTGGAGCTGGTGCTGGTACTTGTCGTGGAGCTGGAGCTGGTACTTGTCGTGGAGCTGGTGCTGGTACTTGTCGTGGAGCTGGTGCTGGTACTTATCGTGGAGCTGGTGCTGGTACTTATCGTGGAGCTGGTGCTGGTACTTGGCGTGGAGCTGGTGCTGGTACTTGGCGTGGTGCTGGTACTGGTACTTGGCGTGGTGCTGGTACTGGTCGTGGTGCTGGTACTGGTCGTGGTGCTGGTACTGGTCGTGGAGCTGGTACTGGTCGTGGAGCTGGTGCTGGTACTGGTTGTGGAGCTGGTGGAGGCGGCCTAGGAGGAGGTTGCGGCTTGGCTGGGCGCAGTTGTGCCACTCCCCCCCCCCCCCCCCCCCCAAGGGGCGGATACCAGACGCACTTCTTGCGGTCTGGAACAGTCTTTCGGGGTGGGTGGAGGGAGGTTAGGAGGTGGGTAGAATCCTCCCCTAAAAAATGTTTAGCCAGTTCATTTTCCTCCCCTAAAAAATGTTCAAGCAGTTCATTTTCCTCCCCTAAAAGATGTTCAGCCAGTTCATTTTCCTCCCCTAAAAAATGTTCAGCAAGTGCATCTCCCTCTCCCACCTGAGATTGTGTTGGAGGACAAGAAGAAAACGTCCGTGTCGTGGGCGGGACTAGAGCCATGGGGGGCGGAGCTTGGCAATCAAAAGAAGACTGAGGAAATCTAAATTTCAAAAAAATGTCCTGGTAGTGTTTTATCTTTGAATTATAGTCTTTTGTAGGTGACTTACACCTGGAGACAGAAGGCACAACAAGAACATTATGGTCCGTGACTTCCTTAGATGACGCCGGCGGAATGATGTCATCGCCGCGCGCCGATTCAGTGACGTCATCAGAAGTGGGCGGAGTGACGTCATGAAGAGTGGATGGAGTGAAGTCGTAGCCGGAGTTCATTTTGTTAGCAGCCCAATCAGAAAATTGTTTGGCAAAATGAGTGACTGGATTACCAAACATCGGCGGCGAGGAAAACTTTGCTGCTTGTGGCGTCTTGCTGTCCGGAGGAGTCTGAGGGAGCGGCGCGTCCCGGTAGCGAAGTGGAGCCCTTTTGGACGGCTTCCGTCTTCGCTGACGCGTCCGGTACTGTGGTGGATCGATGTCCTCGGGCCATACTGAGGTGATCAGAATCAACTTGCCATTAGGACCCCACATCAGGTCCTGGCGCTCCAAGGGCGAGTGGCGTAGAGTCTCCGCTTCCATTGCTCTCCACGTACCTTGCTCCACATCTTCAGAGTCTATGGCGAAGGAACTGTAAGCTTGGTCCCTTCTGTCACGTGGGGGTCGTTCCTCCAACGCAAACATAGACACTCTAGACAACAACTAAAAGGTAAGAATGATT
This sequence comes from Nerophis ophidion, assembly GCF_033978795.1. NCBI lineage: Eukaryota > Metazoa > Chordata > Actinopteri > Syngnathiformes > Syngnathidae > Nerophis > Nerophis ophidion. The sequence goes on along the minus strand of NC_084620.1, from coordinate 48,478,952 downwards.
TAATAACAAAACACTGGTACAAAAACAGACGAAAAGAAACGTGTGGCGAAAGCACAGAAGCTAATGCTAACACTAGCACAGGATCAGGTAACAAGAAATCTAGAATTACCAACGAAACAGTTGCATACCGCAAACAAGGGACCAAGACCGACTGACGGGACAAGGCAGGCTTAAATAAGGAAGTAATTAAAAAAACAGGTGTGCGTCTGGAACCCTCAGCAGGTGAAATTAATATGTTGCCATGGTGACCAAACTGACTCACAAAAAGGTACACAAACAACAAAGGGAGTCCAAACTAACAGAAAATAACTAAACTAAACATGATCCAGACTACGGATCATGACATATATTAGTTAAAACAACTCTAGCACAGAGTCCATATATTAGTTAAAACAACTTTGGCACAACGTCTATATATTACTTAAAACACAACTTTAGCACAGAGTCTATATATTAGTTAAAACAACTTTAGCACAGAGTCAATATTTTAGTTAAAACACAACGTCTATATATTACTTAAAACACGACTTAAGGAAAGATTCTATATATAAGTTAAAACACAACTTTAGCACAGAGTCCATATATTAGTTAAAACAACTTTAGCACAGAGTCTATACATTAGTTAAAACAACTTTAGCACAGAGTCTATACATTAGTTAAAACAACTTTAGCACAGAGTCTATACATTAGTTAAAACAACTTTAGCGCGTCTATATATTACTTAAAACACAACTTTAGTACAGTCTATATATTAGTTAAAACAACTTTAGCACCGACTCTACATATTAGTTAAAACACAACTTTAGCACAGAGTCTGTATATTAATTAAAACAACTTTAGCACAGACTCTACATATTAGTAAAAACACAACTTCAGCACAGTCTATATATTAGTTAAAACAACTTAAGCACATAGTCTATACATTACTTAAAAAACAACTTTAGCACAGAGTCTACATATAAGTTAAAACACAACTTTAGCACAGAGTCTATGTATTAGTAAAAACACAACTTTAGCACACACTATTTACTGGTAAAAACACAACTTTAGCACAGTCTATATATTAGTTAAAACAACTTAAGCACATAGTCAATACATCACTTAAAAAAACAACTTTAGCACAGAGCCTACAAATGAGTTAAAACGCAAACTTAGCACAGTCCGTATATTAGTTAAAACTATTACTTAAAACACAACTTTAGAACAGTCTACAAATTAGTTAAAACACAACTTTAGCACAGAGTCCATACATTAGTTAAAACACAACTTTAGCACAGAGTTTACAAATTAGTTAAAACACAACTTTAGCACAGTCTATATAATAGTCAAAACACAACTTTAGCACACAGTATATACTGTATTACTTAAAACACAACTTTAGCACAGAGTCTACAAATTAGTTAAAACACAACTTTAGCACAGAGTCCATACATTAGTTAAAACAACTTTAGCACAGAGTTTACAAATTAGTTAAAACACAACTTTAGCACAGTCTATATAATAGTCAAAACACAACTTTAGCGCACAGTATATACTGTATTACTTAAAACACAACTTGAGCACAGAGTTTACAAATTAGTTAAAACACAACTTTTGCACAGAGTCCATACATTAGTTAAAACACAACTTTAGCACAGAGTTTACAAATTAGTTAAAACACAACTTTAGCACAGAGTCCATACATTAGTTAAAACACAACTTTAGCACAGAGTCTACAAATTAGTTAAAACACAACTTTAGCACAGAGTCCATACATTAGTTAAAACACAACTTTACCACAGAGTTTACAAATTAGTTAAAACACAACTTTAGCACAGTCTATATAATAGTCAAAACACAACTTGGCAGCGACTAGAATGGTAAACGGGTCATACTTGTATAGCGCTTTTCTAATGTCAAGGTACCCAAAGCGCTTTGACACTATTTCCACATTCATCCATTCTCACACCGATGGCGGCAGCTGCCGTGCAAGGCCCTAACCCTGACCCATCAGGAGCAAGGGTGCAATGTCTTGCCCAAGAACACAACGGACATGACGAGGCTAGCAGAAGCGGGGTTGAAAACCTGGAACCCTTAAAGCTCTTTCAAATGAGCCGTGCCACCACCACCCGAGGGCAATGCAGCACCCGCAGAGAGCGAACACATCCAAAAAAATGGCGCCATAGCGCAGAAAAGAAAAAGTAAACATTTTCAGTACATTTGCTTGTTTACCGTTTGTATTATGGCTGTCAGTGAAGGAAAAAAATCCATATGTTTAAATGCACCGTTTTATAGGCCGCAGGGCTCAAAGCGTAGGAAAAAAAAGTAGCGACGTTACACGTGACTTTGGGGTAGCCTTCAGGTGTAAAATGTGGTGGGAATATGATACACTTTTCTTGTTTTCCTCGCAGTCGCCGTCGTTAATTCCCCGCTCTGTGCCGGCGGTGAATGAACTCCACGCCCTCGCCCATCGATCCCGGATAGAGACGACCCAGTGGAGGTCAGACTGAGAGACAAAAACCGGCGAGCTGGGCATTACACGTCTGAGGCCATTAGCGCACATGATATCGCCAAATTGATCAAACATTTATCCCGTGTTTACACTCTTCCCTACCACCGCTCCCGATGGACGGAGCATCAACTGCGAGACGGCACGTGAACTCCCAGCAGGCCTTGCTCTCCCCTCGTCTTTAGCAATAGTTACTATAGCAGATCTATTGGGGGTTGCAAAAACGTACAAACGGTAAATAAAAACCGAATACAATGGTTTGCAAATCCTTTTCAACTTATATTCTATTGAATAGACTGCAAAGAAAAGATGCTTAACACATGAAATAACATCTTTACACCATAAAAACAGGACAGGATGCTGAGCCAATCAGTGGCCACGATACTGAGGAGTACGCTCGGATTGGTTCGGTCTCATTTCAAGTCATGCGTGACTGTAGTTTGATTTTTTTTTTATTTTACTTCATTTAGCCATGAAGGTACCTCGTTTAAGAGCAAATACACATATAATGTTAAGGGTGCACATTTGAACCACATATATGTGTGTATGTATATATATATATATATATATATATATATATATATATATATATATATATATATATATATATAAATATATATACACACACACACACATACATATACACATTCACACATACACACACACACACACAAATAATGCTTGCCAACCCTCCCGGATTTTCCGGGAGACTCCCAAAATTCAGCGCCTTTCCCGAAAACCTCCCGGGACAAATTTTCTCCCAAAAATCTCCCGGAATTCAGGCAAAGCTGGAGGCCACGCCCCCTCCAGCTCCAAGCGGACCTGAGTGACGTGTCCACAGCCTGTTTTCACGTCCGTTTTCCCACAAAATAAACAGCCCAATGACGTAATAACTGTACAATGATCGAAAACGAGTTATTGGTTTCTTATGTGGGTTTATTGTTAGGCAATTTCATTAAAGTCCTCCCAGCGCGGTAACAACACACAACAACAGCAGTCATGTTTTCGTCTACCGTAAAGCAGTTTGTCTGCCGTACACAGCAATGTTGTGACACTCTTAAACAGGACAATACTGCCATCTACTGTACATGCATATGTGACAACAACATATACAGTACAACTTTCAGAGAGTGCAGTGCACAATTGCGCACACAACAAGGAGACGAAGCAGAAGAACGAGACAGATACAGCCATGGCGATGACGAGTAAGATGAAGAAATACGCTTGTAAGTTCCAAGCCGCAGCTGCGATTGGACCTGGATAGCCTCCGGGAAGAAGTAGTGGACTACCAAGTGCTTGGCAGTGAAGATCTTTCCCAGGAAGAAAAGATTGACCGGTTTTGGGCCATGCTAAGGAAAGATAGAAAATTCTAGACTCTAGTGCATTTGATAAAAGCACTTTTGTACGTGCCACAGAGCAATGCATCATCAGAGAGGGTGTTCAACATGGTTAGAAAAATAGTGACAGCGAATGGAACAAGGATGGGCAATTCAACCCTCAACTCAACAATGAGTAGATGAGTGTTATTTGTGTGTATATGTGTAAACAAATGAACACTGAATTTCAAGTATTTCTCATATATTATATATTTATAGCTAGAATTCACTGAAAGTCAAGTATTTCTTAGATATATAAAATACTTGACTTGGTGAATTCTAGCTGTAAATATACTCCTCCTCTCTTAACTACGCCCCCATATATACATAAATATATATACACACACATACATATATATTATATACACACACATACATATATATTATATACACACACACACGTATATACATATATATACACACACACTATATATATATATATATATATATATATATATATATATATATATATATATATATATATATATACACACACACACATATATATATGCACATATACATATACATATACACACACACACATATACATACATGAATTGTTTTACATTTTATTCAGTTATTTTTATAACATTTTTAAAAATGTTTTTTCATGTAATCAGGAGTTTTTCTAACATGTAACTTATTTTGAAAAAGTTTTATTATAATCATTATACCAAATTATACATTGTGAGAATCAGTTTTAATCGACAACCATGTTGAATTGAGAATTCATTCTGAATTGAATCGTCCCCCCCAGGTTTGAAAAATTAGTCGCCCAAAAGATTCACAGCCTATAAATTATGAAACAATAAAATCATCACACAATTACTCTGACCCATTTTTTGCAGAAAAAGCAACAACAAAAATTTCAAAAAAATGCAAAGGGCCTTTTTTTTTTTTCTTTCCAAAATTTTTGTATTCTCATGCATTTGTTGCGCAACCATGTTCACAATTGTAAATACAAATGTAAAGTACAAGTCGGGGTGGTGTGAGGTTAAAAAGATGTCAATATTTGTAGTTCAATAGTGTGAAGCACATCCGTTAGGGGTCATGTGAGGGATAGGAACCAAGTTGGAAGTGTTGTGTGCGCACACACACACACACGCACACACACACACACACACACACACTACAGCCTAACAGTCAATGGTGGACGCCACAGAAAAGCTCTCCGGTCTCACTGGACCAAGAAGCCGCTGCAGCCCGGAGATAAGTCAGACAATACAGTCGCTTGGAAACAAGGCCGAACAGTTTCAAGCTGACGTGTCGGTCATGCATGCAAAGTGAGATAAAATATTTCGCTTTAAAATGTGCACCTGATTTATATTTTGAATAATCAAATCAAAATAATGTTTCCTTGTCCAGTCATGAGGTAATAAAACAAAAGCACACACAGTGACTACACATCTCTGTTCATTACAACTAAAGATTACTGCTAGTACACTATAATATTATTGAGAGTAGTACCAACAAAATGCATCATATTTACTTCCATTTTAACGACTAAGCTCACCTCAAATGTAGCAGCAATTTCGACAACTGGAGCATCGTTGACACTTTCATTAAGTATGGGACAAAGATGAAGCAAAAAATAAAATATATAAATATATTTGCGATTACTGTGTTATGCTAATGATGAGAATAAATGATGTATATTGGTGGGTGTCTGCTGTATGTATGTGTGTGTGTGTGTGTGTGTATATGTATGCATGTACGTATGCGTATATGTATGTATGTAATTGTGTATACATGGATGAATGTATGTGTGTGCATGTGTGTATGTATGTATGCATGTGTGTATATGTATGCATGTATGTATGTATGCAAAAATGTATGTGTGTATATGAATAAGTATGAATGTCTTTGCGAATGTATATGTATGTACGCATTTATGTAAATGTATGCGTGTGTATATATATATATATATATATATATATATATGTATATATATATATATATATATATATATATATATGCATGTGTGTGTGTGCTTATGTATGTGTATATGTATCAATGTGTGTATGTATGTAAGTATGTAAGTAAATGTACGCATGTATGCATGTATATTTATGCATGTATCTATGCATGTATGTATGTATGTATGTATGAATGGATATCTTGGCGAATGTATGCATGTATGTACAGTATATGTGTTTACATGTATACATGCATACATGTATACATGTATGTACAGTATATGTGTTTACATGTATACATGCATACATGTATACATGTATGTACAGTATGTGTGTATACATGTATACATGCATACATGTATGTACAGTATGTGTGTATACATGTATACATGCATACATGTATGCGTGTCTATGTAGAGTATGTATATCTATGTGGCTATGTATGAATGGATGCCTTGGCAAATGTATGTATGTTTGCATGTATATTTACATGCATGAGTGTATGAAAGTGTGTATATGTACAGTATGTATGTATATGTGTGCATGTATGTATGCGTGTATGTAAATGTATGCATATATATATATATATATATATATATATATATATATATATATATATATATATATATATATATATATACACATATATACACACACATGTATGTGTGTTTATGTATGTGTATATGTATAAATGTATCTATGTGTGTATGTATGTAAATATGAATCAATGTATGTATGTATATGTATGCATGCATGTGTATGTATGTATGTGTGTGTATATCTATGCATTTATTTATGCGTGTATGTATGAATGGATGTCTTGGCGAATGTATGTATGTATGTGTATATATGTATGCATGCATGCGTGTATGTAAGCGTGTATATGTATTTGTGTATGTACAGTATGTACGTGTAAGTATGCATGTGTGTATATTTATGCATGTACAGTATGTATCTATGAATGTCTTGGCGAATGTATATATGTATATGTATATATATATATATATATATATATATATATATATATATATATATATATATATATATATATATGTACAGTATGTATGTATGCATGTGTATATATATATATAAATATATATATATATATGCATGTATGTGTGTTTATGTGTATATGTATGCATGTATCTATGTGTGTATGTATGTAAATATGAATCAATGTATGTATGTATGCATGTGTGTATGTATGTATGTGTATATATGTATACATGCATGTGTCTATGTAAGCGTGTATATCTATTTGTGTATGTACATTATGTGTGTGTAAGTATGCATGTGTGTATATTTATGCATGTATGTATACTGTATGTATGCATGTACAGTATGTATATATATATATATATATATATATATATATATGTGTGTGTGTGTGTGTATATGTACAGTATGTATGTATGCATGTTTGTGTGTAAGTAAATGTATGCATGCATATATATATATATGTATATATGCATGTATGTGTGTGTTTATGTGTAAATGTATGCATGCGTGTGTATGTATGTATGTATGTATGTATGTATGTATATTTATGCATTTATCTATGCGTGTATGTATGAATGGATGTCTTGGCAAATGTATGTATGTATATGTATTTGTGTATGTACAGTATGTATGTGTAACTATGCTTGTGTGTATATTTATGCATGTGTATATTTATGCATGTATATATATATATATATATATATATATATATATATATATATATATATATATATATATATATATATATATATATATATATATGTATATATATATGTATATATATATTTATGTATATATATATAAATGTGTATATGTACAGTATGTATGTATATGTATGCATATATGTATGCATGTGTGTGTAAATGTGCGTGTGTACAGGTAAGTACCACCCAGCAAGCCCTGCCCCCGACAGCAAGAACGGCGCCCGTGCACCAAAAAGCAACCAGACTCACAAAAGGCAATCCAGGCAAGGCCCCCAAGACCGAGCCTGCAGCGTCCCCGCTGGGAGGCCGCAGGGAAGCGCTCCCAAGCAGCCAAGGGACAGAGGACCACCAGCCCTCGGGCTAGCCAGTAAAAAACTGCAGCCGATGGGAAAACAGGTGTTCTATTCCAGTGGTCAAGAAACTCGGATGTTTTCTCCTGACAGCCCGGCTGTTTTTGCTCCTCTCAAGTTTAGTTTTTTTGCGTTTGCAACAAAGCTGTGGAAGACATGTCCCTTGCAGGGGACAACCAAGGAGCAGATGCTGGCTTACCTTTTTTTGGTCCTCCAGCTTCTGACCTGAAGACTTCTTGCCATGCTTGCTGGCGTCGGCTCCATCCATGCCTTTGTCCAAAAAAAGTGCGATAATTCCAAGATAAAAAGTCACCGTCCCACAAGCCGGCGGGGGCGAGGGGGGAGGGGAGGGGCTACAGTCTGCCGACGAGGGCCCGCGTCCGGCACGCGCCTTTCGCCGGACCCAGGCGATCCATGGCAGGTCGAATCGGTTTCGGAGAAGAACGGGTCATAGGCCAGCTGGTCACAGAAGGCGTCCCATCTTGGTCAATTCCCTCTGGATCTTGGTTGTGAAGTTTCCTCACAGTGTAGTCCACATCTCCAACCAGGAGTTCTTCCAGGTCTGAGGAAAGACAAGATAGCATTAGGACCCTCCCCTCTAGGAGGGAAGACCAGATCCCTTTGTTCCAAGGCTGTCTGAAATAATGAGGTGACTAAAATTGAAGTTGAACAACTTATTCTACAAAAAGGAGTACCGTAAATTACTATGAGCTGCTACTTTTTCCCTATGCTTTGAACCCTGCAGCTAAAAAAAACTGTGTGGCGATTTATGTTACGTATCTACATGTTTTTGTCCCGTGGGGGTCGAATTTTTATGCGGGGTCGTTCTTCCGGGATGCAGACGGACAACTGCGGACAAAGCGTGAAGGTAGGAGATGATTTAGTCTCCATAAATCATACACAGTCAATACAAAGAGGAAACAAACAAAAGAAAGGTGAGGAAAAAACTTATTGGAAAAGCAGGGATTTTGGAAAATCCTGGAATTCTTTTGAACTTGGAAAAATGATACTTCAAATTTCTAGAATGGTGGAATGTGTTGACAGAGGAATGGTTTGAAAAATGTGAAAATGGAAGTTTGAAAAATATGCAATTAATTTTGAATGGAGAAATCCCCCCCAAAAAGTGGAATGATGGGAAATCCGGGATTTTTGTTTTTGAATTGTTGAAGTAGAACACACAATTCCCGAACAGGCTGGATATTTTGAAGTTTGAACAGTTTGAATCAGATGAAACACATGGGAGTGTGGAACTTTCACCTTTTTTCAAACATTATCTCCTCTGAGCGCGTTTGTCGTTTCGGCTTCAAACTTGCACAGGAGAGAGTTTGAACCCTTCTGATTAAAAGTTATCGAAAGAGTTTTGATTACTGCTCCGGTTATGATTTTACGCGCCTTCAAAGAACCCCTGCGCAAAGTTTCCTAAAAAATTTCGTTTTTGCCTCTTTGAGCTATTATTTGACCCCCTTAAAAAGCTTCAAAGTGCTAGTTAAAGCTCTACTATGCAAAGCGAAAGCCATTTATCAACCACATCCAGAAACGCCGATCTGTAATTTGACTCCCTTAACATGCTTCAAAACTCACCAAATTTTACACACATCAGGACTGGCGTAAATTGCCATCTAATAAAAAACCAAACCCCAAAAATCAAAATTTCGCTCTAGCGCCCCCTAGGAAAAAACACAGACAAAACTGCTTGTAACTTCTGTTAGGAATGTCGTAGAGACATGAAACAAAAACTTCTATGTAGGTCTGACTAAGACCAGGGCTTGAGTTGTGGGGGCAGCAGCCAAAGCGGACCCGACCAACACTGCTTGCAGCTTCAATTTGAAGTTGGAACAGTTTGAATCAGATGAAAAATGTGGGAGTTGTGGAACTTTGAAGAATATTCTATTGATTTCAACGGGAATTTCAGGAAAAGCGGGAAATTTTCCAAAGAATGCTAAAAAAACTAGAATGTTCTGAATGATTTGAAATGGTTAGTATTGCAATTTTTCAAAATCGGTCAAGAAATGTTGAATTCAGAAATGGTATTACTGAATTCCTGGAATTTTGGGAAAACTGGGAATTTTTCCAGTTCAAAAAAACCACTTAGTTTTTTTGTTCTGATTAAAGGGAATGTTTTGACGGTAAAACGGTTGAAAAATGTGGAAAGAGTAGTCACCAGAATAAAAGGGTAGAAACAGGTCTTTGGAAAAGCAGGAATTCTGCAAAATCCTGGAATTTTTTTCAACTTGGAAAAATGATAGTTAAAATTTCCAGGATGGTGGAATGTGTTGACGGAGGTTTGAAAAATGGTCAGTTCATTTTGAATGGGAAAAACTTGGAATTCTGGGAAATATGGGAATTTCTAGGGGAAATCCCGCGATTTTCCAATAGGCTGAACAGTTTCATCGAATGAAAAAATGTGGGAGTTGTGGAACTTTGAAGAATGTTCTATTGATTTCAACGGGAATTTCAGGAAAAGCGGGAAATTTTCTAAAGAATGCTAAAAAAGTAGAATGTTCTGAATGATTTGAAATGGTTAGTATTGCAATTTTTCAAAATCGGTCAAGAAATGTTGAATTCAGAAATGGTATTAATGAATTCCTGGAATTTTGGGAAAACTGGGAATTTTTCCAGTTCAAAAAAACAACTTCGTTTTTTTGTTCTGATTAAAAGGAATGTTTTGACAGCAAAACGGTTGAAAAATGTGGAAGGAGTAGTCACCAGAATAAAAGGGTAGAAACAGGGCTTTGGAAAAGCAGGAATTCTGCAAAATCCTGGAATTTTTTTCAACTTGGAAAAATGATAGTTAAAATTTCCAGGATGGTGGAATGTGTTGACGGAGGTTTGAAAAATGGCCAGTTCATTTTGAATGGGAAAAACTTGGAATTCTGGGAAATATGAGAATTTCTAGGGGAAATCCCATGATTTTCCAATAGGCTGAACAGTTTCATCGAATGAAAAATGTGGGAGTTGTGGAACTTTGCAAAACATTGTGGAATTTTGGGAAACACTGGAATTTTTTTTTTTTTTAAATGCTAAAAAACTTGAATGTTCTGAATGATTTGAAATGGTTAGTATTGGAATTTTTCAAAAATCGGTCAAGAAATGTTGGCTTGAGAAATGGTATTACTGAATTCCTGAAATTTCGGGAAAAACGGGAATTTTTCCAGTTAAAAGAACTTTGTTCTTTTGTCCTGATTAAGAGAAATGTTTTGCTGGTAAAACGGTTGAAAAATGTGGAAGGAGTTGTCACCAAAATAAAAGGGTAGAAACAGGGCTTTGGAAAAACAGGAATTCTGGAAAATCCTGGAAGTTTTTTCAACTTGGAAAAAGTGAAGTAAAATTTTCCATGATGGTGGAATGGTTTGAAATCGATTGAAAAATGTGGAAATGGTGGAAGTTTGAAAAATTGCCAATTCATTATGAATGAATTAAATACAATATATATATATATATGTAGGTGTGGGAAAAAATCACAAGACTACTTCATCTCTACAGATCTGTTTCATGAGGGGTTCCCTCAATCATCTCCTGATGATTGAGGGAACCCCTCATGAATTTTTTAGAATTGTTGGAAGTAGAGCACACAATTCCTGAACAGGCTGAATATTTTGGAGTTGGAACAGTTTGAAACTGATGAAAAATGTGGGAATTGTGGAACTTTGAAGATTGTCCCATTCATTCTCAATGGGAATTTCAGAAAATAAATGGGAATTTCGGGAAAAGCGGGAAATAAAAAAAAAAAAATGCTAAAAAATAATTTGAATGGTTTCAATGAGTTGAAATGGTTAGTATGGGAATTTTTTTAAATCGGTTAAGAAATGTTGAATTTAAAAATTCCCGGAATTTTGGGAAGAGCGGGAATTTTTGGGAAATTGATAAAAACTTGAATGGTCTAAATGACATGGTTGGTGTTAACATTTTTCAAAATCGGTCGTGAAATGATGAATTGACAAATAGACATCAAAATTCACTGTAACTTTCAGAGCTTGCTAATGTAACGATGCGTTCAAGTCCCCCTCCGGTGACGTAAAAGTGAACTACACTCAAGCAACCCAATGAAACAAAAAGAAAACAAGTCTTTTGTACAAGAGGTGGTCGAGACCTCTTTGGCAGGAACCGAAACTGAAAGTTAACGCCTTCTTGACTCTCTCCGGACTCGTACTTCGCATCAATACATGCGGTGCGGAACGGAGCCCGATTCCGAAAGTATTCCTCAAACAATACCCGTTGATGTAATCCTTGCAAAAGCACCCCAGCTTCTCTAAAACGTCAATATTGCCTTCAGAGCTCCTCTGTACACATGTGGGGGTTTCTGCATATCAAAGCCAGCGTTGCCATGGCGCCTCCAGAGGAGAAGCTTGATGTTTGTTGTGAAGCAGGAGGGTGTCAAACTCATTTTAGATCGGAGGCCACGTGTAGAAAAATAGTCCCCGCTGTGGTATTTTCGGCTTCATAATGCACCACACATTTTCAATGGGAGACAGGTCTGAACTACAGGCAGGCCAATCTAGTACCTGCACTCTTTTACTACGAAGCCAAGCTGTTGTAACAATGTGGCTTGGCATCACCTCGCTGAAATAAGCAGGGGAGTCCATGATAACGTTGCTTGGATGGCAACATAAAACCTGTATGTACCTTTCATTATTAATGGGGCCTTCACAGATGTGTAAGTTACCCATGCCTTGGGCACGAATACACCCCCATACTATCACAGATGCTGGCTTTTCAACATTGCGCCTAGAACATTCCGGATGGTTCTATTCCTCTTCGGTCCTGGAGGACACGGTGTCCACAGTTTCCAAAAACAGTTTGAAATGTGGACTCGTCAGACCACAGAACACTTTTCCACTTTTCATCAGTCCATTTTAGATGAGCTCAGGCCCAGTGAAGCCAGGTGGCCTTTCTGGGTGTTGTTGATAAATGGCTTTGGCTTTGCAAAATAGAGCTTTAACTTGCACTTACAGATGTCGCGACCAACTGTAGTTACTGACAGTGGTTTTCTGAAGTGTTCCTGAGCCCATGTGGTGATATCTTTTACACACTGATGTCGCTTTTTGATGCTGTACCACCTGAGTGATCCAAGGTCATAGGCTTAGCCGCTTACGTGCAGTGATTTCTCCAGATTCTCTGGACCCTTTGATGATATTACGGAGCGTGGATGGTGAAATCCCTAAATTCCTTGCAAATAGCTGGTTAAGAAATGTTCTTTAGCAATTTGCTCAGGCATTTGTTCGCAAAGCGGTGACCCTCGGCACGTCCTTGTTTCTGAATGACTGAACATTTCACGGAAGCTGCTTTTATACCCAATCACGGCACCCGCCTGTTCCCCAAATTAGCCCGTTCACCTGTGGGATGTTCTACATTAGTGTTTGATGAGCATTCCTTAACTTTCTCAGTCTTTTTTGCCGCTTGTGCCAGCTTTTTTGGAACATGAGCTAAAATTTGCCAAAAATAACAAAATGTTCCAGTTTGAATGTTAAATATCTTGTCTATGCAGTCTATTCAATTGAATATAAATTGAAAAGGATTAGAAAATCTATTTTATTCAGTTTTTATTTACCATTTGCACAACGTGACAACTTCACTGCTTTTGGGGTTTGTGGAAAAAGCACGTTCTGAAAATGTACAAATAATATTGTTTTTTTTTAACACTTACACTGCAAAAAGTCAGTGTTCAAAAACAAGGCATATTTTGTTTCAACTACGCAAAATTATCTGCCAATAGAACAAGAAAATGTTGTCAAGACTTTCCAAAACAAGCAAAATTAGCTAACTTCAATGAACTCCAAAACTACCTTAAAATAAGGATATTCTTACTAATAAGTGCACTTTTTTTGGTAGAAAAAAAAGACCTTTTTGCTCAATATATTGAAAAATATTATTAAATTAAATAAATGCTAGTGCGATTATCTTGACATAATGATATGCAATCGGCATTACATTTCTTGAAACTAGCAAACTTATACTAAAAACTAATTTATTGTTCTTTATGGAAAGGCAACCGTAATATATAAGACAAATCATATGGTCTAAAAATGTATTTTTTCCATCGACAACATGCCTGCTCTTTCAGTCAATTAGTGCGCATATATACAGCCCAAAAATAGTTTTAATTGTAATTTTGAACACTTGAATGTGCATGAACTATTTCTGTTCAAAATGTTAAATATTTTAAAGTGAACTGTCAGTTTACTGTACGACTGTCATAATTTTGACTACGGGGTGTTTGTTTTCCCGAGATGCAAGATTAGAAGGGGACATGGCGTGAAGGTAAGGACATAATTTAACGTTACTATAAAATGAGGTGGCGACTTGTCCAGGGTGTACCCCGCCTTCCGCCCGATTGTAGCTGAGATAGGCACCAGCACCCCCCGTGACCTCAAAGGGAATAAGCGGTAGAAAATGGATAGATGGATGGATATAAAAAAGGAACAAAGGGTGCAAACAAATGGCGCGCACAAGGCGGAGAACAAACTTGGCTTTGAAAACAATAAACTAGCACTTGGGCAAAAGCTATGGAGATAAAAACGAAAAAAGTGACAGGAAAATAGACAAAACTCACTTGGCATGGAACTATGGCAGCATGGGTAGCAGAAAACCAACAGAGTTCATGTCGCCACACAGACCAACAGAAAAAGACAGGCTTTAGATAACAGTGACATGATTGGTGACAGGTGAGTGAGTCCAAACGAGGAACAGGTGAAACTAATGGGTAACCATGGAAATAAGACAAGGGAGTGAAAAAACAGGAACTAAAAAAAAAAAAAAAAAGAGTCCAAAAAGCAAACAGAACATAACTTAAACAAAACCTGATCCCAGACATGACAAGGAGTATATGAGTATGGGTTTTCTATTGTTTCATTGAAAATAACCATCCTGTTTTAATTACGAGACAAAATTGTGTCAAAGTCATGATTTTTTTTTTATATACTTAAAAATAAGAAAGTATTACTTTAAAAAAGTAGTTTTATACGTGAGTGTTAATGACAGTTTATGTTCTTGTTTCAAGCATGTTTTACTCAATATAGGTCATACAATTTCAGCAACAAGCTGTAATATCTTACCAAGATCATTTAGGATTAAAACCCTTAAAACAAGTAAAACACATAAAATCTGACAAGTGAGAAGAATTATCTTACCAGACAGAAAATAAGCAAATATCAGCCTTCTTCGAGATATTTAATTAAGGACCGATGTCCCTTTGGGACAGAGGACCCTTTTGAATTTCTAGCATTTTAGTATCATTATTTATTATCATACCTCTACCTTTTTTAGCTTTAATTTGACCCCTCTTAACATGCTTCAAAACTCACCAAATTTGACACACACATCAGGACTGGCGAAAATTGCGATCTATCCATCCATCCATCCATTTTCTACCGCTGATTCCCTTTCGGGGTCGCGGGGGGGCGCTGGCGCCTATCTCAGCTACAATCGGGCGGAAGGCGGGGTACACCCTGGACAAGTCGCCACCTCATCGCAGGGCCAACACAGATAGACAGACAACATTCACACAATTGCGATCTAATAAAAAAAAAAAAATAAAAAAAATAAAAACTCAAAATTGCGCTCTAGCGCCCCCTAGGAAGAAAACACAGACAAAACTGTCTCTGACAGGAATGTCGTAGAAATATGAAACAAAAACCTCTACGTAGGTCTCAGTTAGACCTATATTTCATCTACTGAGACCCCCCGGCTAAAATCCACAGGAAATTTGAAATTCCCTATTCAATACTGGCTAAAAAATGCCGCTTTTTTCAAACATTATCTCCTCTAAGGCCGTTTGTCGTTTGGCTTCAAATAAACACAGAAGAGAGATTTAAGCCTTCTGATTTAAAGTTGATGAACGAGTTTTAATTACTACCCCGGTTTGGATTTTATGAGCCCGCAAAGACCCGGTGCGCTGGTGCTGTTGTGCCACTGCTGTCACAAAATGTCGGATTCCTGCTCAGACAAAACTGTCTCTAATTCACTGTAGGACTGTCATGCACACATGAAACGAAAACCTCAATGTAGGTCTCACTGAGACCCATATTTCATACACTGACCGCCCCCAACTAAAATCAACAGGAAGTTTGCTATTCCCATTTCAATACAACAGCTGCATTCCCTTAACAAAGCATTAGAGTCTCAAAATGGTGGCACCAAGGCGTTAAGTGTTATTACTATGAGACCTATAACACATGTGTATACAACTTTTTCTCTGTGTAAAAATCCATCCATCCATCCTCTACCGCTTATCCAGGCTTGGGTCGCGGGGGCAGCAGCCCGAGTAGTCCCGTCCATCGCTGCTTGCAGCTTTAATTGTACTTAGATTTCAGGTTTTACAATTACATGTCGTGATTAATAGTGTTCTATCTTTATTTGTCGTTATTTTATATCTGAGGTCGGGTCGGAGCGGGGGGTCGGCAGCCTAAGCAGGGAAGCCCAGACTTCCCTGTTCAAAATAAAATTAAGAGGATGTTTATGTAGTTTACGCATTTTCCTTGACTGGTGCACTAACATGTTTTTTTTGTTTTGTTTTTTTACATATGTAGCATTTTTAACAAAGATTTGCTATTGTGACATCTAGTGGACACATTTAGAACAGCAGTTTTTGTCATTCAAAAATTAAAACCGAGGCCGTATTTTTAACACCGTCGTTCTAAAGGATGATTTAATTACCCTGCCTTGTTCGTCCGAAACTACTTTCCAATAAGAGTCGTTTTGAGGCCGGGTCGCGGGGGCAGCAGCCTAAGCAGAAAAGCCCAGACTTCCCTCTCCCCAGCCACTTAGTCCAGTTTCTGAATAAATGTTGTGATAATGTTCATCAGTCAGTCAACTCGTTGGTATTAATTTTCAATCAAGCTAAAAAATAATAATAATTTAAAAATGAAATTAAAAGGATGCATTTTCCTCGACTGGTGCACTAACATATTTTTTAGGGTTGTACTGTATACTGGTACTAGTATAGTACCGCAATACGAACACATCATATTCGGTACTATACCATCTATAGAGATAACCGGACCCCCAGCACCCCGTCTTTGCCACGTTGTGACATTACTGGTTTTATGAGCAGAAGAGCATGTTCGGCAGCGCACACACACCGAGTACTTACAAGCTATAACACCGAAACACCCTTAGGAAGAGGTGCTTTAAAACATGGCAGTGTTGAAGCTACTTCTAAATCACTAATCCTCGCCTCCATGACGACAAATAAAATAAGTTTATACCAAGTAGTGTTATCACCGGAGGACGAGGAATAGCTAAACATGCTTCACTACACACCGTAGGAGCATACAACAGCGCACCGGCGTCACAATGTAAACAAACGCCACACCTGACATCCACTGTAATGATACCAAGTACAAGAGCGTATCGAGTCGATACTATGAAAACATCGATATTTTTTAGCGTTACAGAATATTTTTTGCTTTTTTTGGAAATTCATATTATGTTTATAAACTCGGGAAATACGTCCCAGGAAACATGAGGACTTTGAATATGACCAATGTATGTACTTGGTATCAGATCGATACCTACATTGGTGGTATCGTCCGAAACGGATGTAAAGTATCCAAGAAGAGAAGAATAAGTGATTAATACATTTTAACAGAAGTGTAGATAGAATATGTTAAAAGTGAGAATAAGCAGATATTAACAGTAAATGAGCAAGTAGATTAATAATATTTGTTTACAGTTTGTTCTTTGAAATGTAGATAAATGACACAATATGTCACTGCATAGACTAATTAGGAGTCTGTTTGTTTATTTACTACTAAAAGACAAGGCGTCTAGTATGTTCACTATTTTATTTAAGGACTTAAGTGAAATAATAAACATGTTTAATGTATCCTAGGATTTTTTTGTTTAAATAAAGCCGATAATGACATTTTTTGTGGTCCCCTTTATTTAGAAAAGTATCAAAATACATTTTGATACCGGCATCGGTACCAAAATATCAGTATCGGGACAACACTAATTTATGTATTTAATCTTTGCATTCAAATGGAATTACCTGTTTTCTTTCTAGGAGTGGGAAAATGTTTTGTTTTTTTTACTGATTAATCGAAGAAAATAATCGATAGCTGCAACCCTAATTTGGAAGTTTGTTGACTTGCTTCGGATTCCAATCAAAAGCAAGGATCGTTGTTGTTTGTCAGGCAGGAGCAGAGGCGAGCGCATCAAAGTCCCGCCTGGTTTCCACACGCATGATTACTCCCGTCAGGAATCGATATCGGTGGCTCAGCATCTCACCCCGCCTCCATCCACTACACGTTGGCCAATCAAACGCTCCGATAATCCCTTCAAAAGTGAGGCGAGGCAGGTCGGGAGAGGAGCAGGTTCCCCCCGGGGGCGACCGCCGTGGCGTATTCGCCGGCCCCGCCCCCTCCCGAGCAACGAGAATATTTGCTGCGGTCGGTGATCATGACGACTAAAGAAATAATCAGATTTTGCCACAGTCCACATCCGAAAAGTGCAACCATGGCTGAAAACTCACTCTGAGGAGTCCAATTATGCAAGGACTCATTTAAACCGGTCACCGTTTCCCTACACTCTGAACCCTGCGGTTTATAAAGCGGTGCACGCCAGTTTATGGAGTTTTTCTTCGAAGAAAGAAATAAAGAAAGTAGTTTGGGGCGGTATAGCTCGGTTGGTAGAGGGTTCCAGGTTCGATTCCCGCTTCCCCCCATCCTATTCACTGCCGTTCCGTCTTTGGGCAAAACACTTTACCCACCTGCTCTCAGTGCCACCCACACTGGGTTTCATTATGTTTGTGTGATCTTGAATGAGATTGTGTTGAAAATGTTAGTTTTCCTGAAGGAACTCTCCTGAAGAAATAAATAAAGTACTATCTAATCTAATCTAATTATGTAAAGTGCTCAGATCACTAGAGAAAAAGCGCTATATAAATATAATTCATTTCACTAAAAAACAAACAATGAGAACGACTGAAAATGTGTTATAGGCGCAATAATTTGGACGAGTTCGCTCACTGCAGGCGCTGCTATCTCTTTCCATTTAAAGCTTTCAACCGGACGTACAAGTGCCGTTCCACAGCTTTTCTACTCGTGTGGATTCTTCAGTCATCCTCGCTTTGTACATTTTCTTCGCTGACAAATTTGCTCACTGCAGGTGCTGCTTTGCCCTCCGGTTTTTAGCCCGGGCTTTGAGCCGGAAGTAGAAGTGCTGTTCCATCTTCTGGCCGTCCATAGCGTTTGTACCCGTATGGATTGGGAACAGGTAGGTGCTATGATTGGGTATAAAAGCAGCTTTTACAAACAAGGACTGGGCGAGGGTCACCCCTTTTGTCAACAAATGCCTGAGCAAGATGTTTAATAACATTCCTCAAAACAGCAATTGCAAGGAATTTTAGGGATTTTACCATTTACGGTCTGGTAAAATTTGCTTTGAGCCGGAAGTAAAAGTGCTGTTCCGTCTTCTAGCCCTCCATAGCGTTCCTACCCGTATGGATTCTTCATCCGTCACTCCAAGCGACGTTTGTAAGTTTTACAATATAACTAAAACAAGTTTTACTCATCAAACCCTCCCATGTGGGATGTCTGTAGGAGTGTTTTAATGCATATTTGTACGTGCTAATATGCTAACAGGTTTGCGAGCGCCTGTGTTAGTATTATCAACTTACAACGGCATTATTTTTGTGTTGTTTCAGTTTCACAAATCCGTCAGTAAATTCACCGTCACCGTGGAGTTATTGAGTCTGTTTAGCTGATCGGAAGGCTGACATGCACAGCTCGTGGGTCCATGACCATGACTTCTGTTTTGTTTGATCAGCCGTTTTACTGCCCGTTTGGAAACAAAGTATGTAAATAAAAATTTACATAATATTTCTGTGTAAATAACTCATTTCCCAACATTTATTTCTGCGGCTTACAGTCCGACGCGGCTTATATATGGAAAAATGTTGGTGGGTGTGGCTTATATACACAAAATACGGTTATTATTTGTCCTTTTTCTTTGCCCGATGGAAGGCACACAATGACAGGCGGGTTCAAATTTCGACCAGCGGGGTCCGAGGCTCTTCTCCATCTGCTCGGTCCTGACAAGCAACAGCAGGTCGAGCGTGTCCTTCTCAAAAGAGGCAAGGTCGTATGGCAGAGAATGAACGAGTGCAATAAAAAAAATAAATAAGCCGTCGGCATCTTAGAGGGGGACTGCACTTGCTTGGAATTATTCACAATTGTCATGTTGGACCATAAAGAGGTTTTTCCTTTTTTTTTTTGCATGCATTCTACGTGGTAAAATATGGCAAGTGGTTAACAATGTAGCTAATGGGAATCTACTATCGCTCTAAAAAAAACATCCAGAATGTGCCAACAATACTCCACTTACATGTGGTGACCTGAATATTAGCAGTATTACAGATTTTGTTATTATAGGTGCAACAGACAAACTATTTTATGCTACATTCTATTTATTCATGCATTTACTTTTTTTCAAATATTTATTATTTTCCTTCCTTCCTTATTTTCTTTCTTTCTTTACTCCTTCCTCATGTATTCTTTTTTCTTTATTTCCTTATTAAAACAGTTTATTTTTATTTAATCTTTGCATGTATTATTTTATTATTTATAAATATTTATAAATATATTTATTATTTATATCTTCCCGATCCCCCGGGTAGAGCTAGACGAAGTGGCTGGGGGGAGGAAAGTCTTGACTTCCCTGCTTAGGCTGCTGCCCCCGCGACCCGACCTCAGATGGATGGATGTCATTTATTATTTATTTATGTATTTAATTTATTCCGTCTTTCTTTCTTTCTTCCTTCCCTCCCTCCCTGTTTATCTATTTGATCATTGTTTTTTTTATATTGAATACCTGCATTTATTTTATTTATTATTTATGTATGCATTTATTTCCTTTTTTTTTTCTTTCTTTCTTCCTTCATCTCAATGAATGTAGATATATTGAATTTTTGCATTTATCATCAATTCATCTAATATTTTCTTTTTTTGTTTCTTTATGTTTATCTATTTATTCATCTATTAGTTTATTCATATTTAATGCTTGTATCCATTCTATTTTCTATTTATTTATGTATTATTATTTATGCATTATTATGTATATTCTGCACTTTATATTCTTTTTAATTTAATTATTTATTTGTTTATCTGTGTCTTCATATTTATCATCCCATCTGTCGTATAGTAATATTTTGTGTGTTGACTTATTTTTCAACATTTTATTTTATTGTTTTAAATAAATAGTCATTGCTGAGAGGTGGACTAAAGTGTAGGTGTTAATATAGCTATTCTTCTTCTTCCTCCTTTTCCGGCATCGTGAATAGTCATATAGTGCATCTGGAATTATGTGAAGTTTAAAAAAATAAAAATAAAAAATACAACCAAATAAAACCAAATAAAACTAAAAACAAATTAAACTGAACACATCCAAATAAAACAAGTACATTAAATAAAACTGAATACAACTTAATTAAACCAAATACGACTAAATTAAACCAAATAAAACTAAATAAAACCAAACACAACTAAATAAAACCAATAAAAAAACACATTAAAATCAAATTAAACCAAATAAAACTTACAAAACCAGGTAAAACCAAATAACGTCAAATAAAACCAAATAAACTAAATACGACCAAATAAAAACAATTAAATAAAACGGAATATAACCAAATACAACTAAATTCCAAAGACATAAGTTGATTGGCAATACTAAAATGGCCCTAGTGTGTGAATGTGAGTGTGAATGTTGTCTGTCTATCTGTGTTGGCCCTGCGATGAGGTGGCGGCATGTCCAGGGTGTACCCCGCCTTCTGCCCGATTGTAGGTGAGATAGGCACCAGCGCCCCCCGCAACCCCAAAGGGAATAAGCAGTAGAAAATGGATGGATGGACAACTAAATTAAAGCAAATAAAACCACATTAAACTAAATAAAATCAATAAAACCATATTAAACTAAAACAAATAACACCAAATAAAATAAATTAAACAGAATAAAACCAAATTAAACTAAATAACACCAAGTAAAACCCAATTAACTAAACATTAAATGAAACCCATTTAACTAAATAACACCAAATAAAACCCAATTAACTAAAACCAAATTAACCAGATAAAAACAAATTAAGCTAAATACAACCAAATAAAAACAAATACATTAAATAAAACTGAATACAACCAAATTAAAGCAAAAACCACCACATTAAACTATATAAAACAAAATAAAACCATATTAAACTAAATAAAAAAACACTAAATAAAATAAATTAAACTGAATAAAACCAAATTAAACTAAATAACACCAAGTAAAACCCAATTAACTAAACATTAAATACAACCAAATTAACTAAATAACACCAAATAAAACCCAATTAACTAAAACCAAATCAACCAAATAAAAACAAATTAAACTAAATACAACCAAATAAAAACAAGTAAATTAAATAAAACTGAATACAACCAAATTAAAGCAAATACAACCATATTAAACAAAATAAAACCATATTAAACTAAAACAAATAACACCAAATAAAATAAATTAAACTGAATAAAACCAAATTAAACTAAATAACACCAAGTAAAACCCAATCAACTAAACATTAAATAAAACCCAATTAACTAAATAACACCAAATAAAACCCAATTAACTAGGGGTTAGTGCGTCTGCCTCACAATACGAAGTTCCTGCAGTCCTGGGTTCAAATCCAGGCTCGGGATCTTTCTGTGTGGAGTTTGCATGTTCTCCCCGTGAATGCGTGGGTTCCCTCCGGGTACTCCGGCTTCCTCCCACCTCCAAAGACATGCACCTGGGGATAGGTTGATTGGCAACACTAAATGGGCCCTGGGTGTGAATGTGAGTGAAGGCTGTCTGTCTATCTGTGTTGGCCCTGCGATGAGATAGCGAATTGTCCAGGGTGTACACCGCCTTCCGCCCGATTGTAGCTGAGATAGGCGCCAGCGCCCCCCGCCACCCCAAAAGGGAATAAGCGGTAGAAAATGGATGGATGGCAAATCAACCAAATAAAAACTAATTAAACTAAATACAACCAAATAAAAACAAGTAAATAAAACTGAATATAACCAAATGAAAGCAAATACAACCACATTAAACTAAATAAAACCAATAAAACCATATTAAACTAAAACAAATAACATCAAATAAAATATATTAAACTGAATAAAACCAAATTAAACTAAATAACACCAAGTAAAACACAATTAACCAAACATTAAATGAAACCCAATTAACTAAATAACACCAAATAAAACCCAATTAACTAAAACCAAATTAACCAGATAAAAACAAATTAAACTAAATACAACCACATAAAAACAATTAAATAAAACTGAATACAACCAAATTAAAGCAAATACAACCACGTTAAACTAAATAAAACCAATCAAACCATATTAACTAAAACAAATAATACCAAATACAATAAATTAAACCGAATAAAACCTAATTAAACTAAATGACACCAAGTAAAACCCAATTAACCAAACATTAAATAAAACCCAATTAACTAAATAACACCAAATAAAACCCAATTAACTAAAACCAAATCAACCAAATAAAAACAAATTAAACTAAATACAACCAAATACAAACAAGTAAATTAAATAAAACTGAATACAAGCAAAATAAAGCAAACAAAACCACATTAAACTAAATAAAACCATATTAAACTAAAACAAATAACCCCAAATGAAATAAATTAAACTGAATAAAACCAAATTAAACCAACACCAAGTAAAACCCAATTAACTAAACATTAAATGAAACCCAATTAACTAAATAACACCAAATAAAACCCAATTAACTAAAACCAAATTAACCAGATAAAAACAAATTAAACTAAATACAACCAAATAAAAACAAATACATTAAATAACTGAATACAACCAAATTAAAGCAAATACAACTACATTAAGCTAAATAAAATCAAATAGAACCATATTAAAATAAATAAAATAACACCAAATAAAATAAATTAAACTGAATAAAACCAAATTAAACTAAATAACACCAAGTAAAACCCAATTAACTAAACATTAAATAAAACCCAATTAACTAAATAACACCAGATAAAACTCAATTAACTAAAACCAAATTAACCAAATAAAAACAAATTAAACTAAATACAACCATATAAAAACAAGTAAAATGAATAAAACTGAATACAACCAAATTAAAGCAAATACAACCACATTAAACTAAATAAAACCAATTAAAACCATTTTAAACTAAATAAAATAACACAAAATAAAATAAATTAAACTGAATAAAACCAAATTAAACTAAATAACACCAAGTAAAACCCAATCAACTAAACATTAAATAAAACCCAATTAACTAAATAACACCAAATAAAACCCAATTAACTCAAACCAAATCAACCAAATAAAAACAAATTAAACTAAATACAACCAAAGAAAAACTAAATTAAATAAAACATAATACAACCAAATTAATGCAAATACAGCCACATTAAACTAAATAAAACCAAATAAAACCATATTAAACTAAATCAGATAACACTAAACAATATAAATTAAACTGAATAAAACCAAATCAAACTAAACACCGAATAAAACCCATTTAACTAAATAACACCAAATAAAACCCAATTAACTAAATAACACCAAATTAACCAAACAAAAACAAAACAACCAAGTAACACCAAATAATTCCAAATAACAAGTAAATTGAATAAAACTGAATTAAACCAAATTAAACTATATAAAACCAAATAAAAACAAAATGCAATCAAACAAAATCAGAACCATTTAATCTTAATTAAAAAAATAATAAAATAAAAAATAAAAAAGGTTTGACACAGTTGTTGTATTGTACTGCTGTACCTAATGTTGTGGCTGTTGATGCATGGCTTCACATATGGTACAAATTGCTGAATGGCAGTTGTCATGGTGACGATGTGAAGGATCACTTCATCCAACTGAGGAAGGCAAGACTTCCAGGCAGATGACATAAAAAGCCCATCTCTGTGTCATCTTTGGCAAATAATGTCGCTTTTTATCGGCGAAGAGCGCGTCTACGTGAGCGGTGAACAATCCTGCTGGAAGACCAGTCGCCGCCTTTATGAGACTTCTGCCCGGGCACCTGGGGACGCCGCGCCCACGCCGCCCGGCGCTCGCTCGTCAGCGACTCTCCGACTGCTCGATAAAGTTTGATTGACGAGGCTGCGGGCGATAGCTTCACGCCGCCTGATTTCCTCGGGGAGATCAGGCGCCGTGAATTATCACCTGAGTAGGTCAGGGGTCAAACGCGGCTAATGACCTGCGGCGGCATTAAAATACAATCAGTCCTTAACGGCTTGCTCGGACGTAAACCTCGCCCTCCTACGAGAGACGTGATTGATGATGGCATGGGGTATGTAAATAAACATTTGCAAAATAGGGTGACCCATAACCCATAACCCTAACCCAGAGCACCGAAACACTATCATCATTCCAAGCCTTATGAGTATTAAACTATAAATGTCAACTTTAAGCTGTTTTTTCCTACACTTTGAACCCAGCGGCTTATAAAACGGTGCTGCTACTTTATGGATTTTACTTTGCTGACGGCCATATTGCAAATAGCTTTGTTTCACTGCAGGCGCTAAAGCGTCCTTCCGTTTAGTGCTTTCAACCGGAAGTAAAAGACATTTTTTTTAGCCGTCCATAGCGTTCTTACTTAAACGGATTCGTCATTCATCGCTCCAAGCAACATTTGTAAGTTTTACATTATAACTACAACAACTTTTACTTACTAAACCGTCCCATGTCCCATTTGCATGCGCTATTGCAATGTAAGCAAACTAGCGTTGTTAGCTTTAGCTCCAAGCAATGTTTGTAAGTTTTACAATATAACTAAAACAATTCTTACTTACTAAACCGTCCCGAGTGTGATGTCTGTAGGAGTTTTTTCGTGCATATTTGTACGTGCTATCGTCATGTAATCAAACTAGCTTTGTTAGCTTTAGCTCCAAGCAACGTTAGTAAGTTTTACAATATAACTAAAACTATTTTTACTCACTAAACCATCCCATGTGTGATATTTGTACAAGTGTTTTCATACATATTTGTACGTGCTATCGCAATGTAATCAAGCTGACAGCAATAATGCAAGTAGTATAAAAAACAAACAAGGAGACAAAGAAGTGCTTTCAACCGGAAGTAAAAGAGCCATTGTTTTAGCCATCCATAGCAATTCTACTCGAATGGATCGTCATTCATCGCTCCAAGCAACGTTTGTAAGTTTTACAATATAACTAAAACAGTATTTACTTACTAAACCGTCCCGTGGGTGATGTCTGTAGGAGTGTTTTCATGCATGTTTGTACGTGCTATCGTAATGTAATCAAGCTAACAGCTATAATACAAGTAGTTCAAAAAACAAACAATGAAAAAAAAAAAAATTGTGTTTTGTTGGTGCTATACGGGCCATCTTTTGGGCAAGTTCGCTCACTGCAAAGCTGCAGTGTCCTTTCGTTTAGTGCTTTCAACCGGAAGTAAAAGAGCCATTTTTTTTAAGCCGTCCATAGCGTTCCTACTCAGACGGATTCGTCATTCATCGCTCCAAGTAACGTTTGTAAGTTTTACAATATAACTAAATAACTTTTACTTACTAAACCGTCCCATTTCCGATTTGTACGCGCTATTGCAATGTAATCAAACTAGCGTTGTTAGCTTTAGCTCCAAGCAACGTTTGTAAGTTTTACAATATAACTGAAATAATTCTTACCTACTAACCTTCCCATGTGAGGTGCATGTAGAAGTGTTTTTGTGCATATTTGTACTTGCTATTGTAATGTAATCAAACTAGCGTTGTTAGCTTTAGCTCCAAGCAACGTTTGGAAGTTTTACAATATAACTAAAACAATTTTTACTCACTAAAGCATCCCATGTGTGATATCTGTAAGAGTGTTTTCATGCATATTTGTACGTGCAATCGTAATGTAATCAAGCTGACAGCAATAATGCAAGTAGTATAAAAAACAAACAAGGAGACAAAGTAGTGCTTTTAACCGGAAGTAAAAGAGCCATTGTTTTAGCCATCCATAGCGTTACTACTCGAATGGATCGTCATTCATCGCTCCAAGCAACGTTTGTAAGTTTTACAATATAACTAAAACAGTATTTACTTACTAAACCGTCCCGTGGGTGATGTCTGTAGGAGTGTTTTCATGCATGTTTGTACGTGCTATTGTAATGTAATCAAGCTAACAGCTATAATACAAGTAGTTCAAAAAACAAACAATGAAAAAAAAAAAAATTGTGTTTTGTTGGTGCTATACGGGCCATCTTTTGGGCAAGTTCGCTCACTGCAAAGCTGCAGTGTCCTTTCGTTTAGTGCTTTCAACCGGAAGTAAAAGAGCCATTTTTTTTAAGCCGTCCATAGCGTTCCTACTCAGACGGATTCGTCATTCATCGCTCCAAGTAACGTTTGTAAGTTTTACAATATAACTAAATAACTTTTACTTACTAAACCGTCCCATTTCCGATTTGTACGCGCTATTGCAATGTAATCAAACTAGCGTTGTTAGCTTTAGCTCCAAGCAACGTTTGTAAGTTTTACAATATAACTGAAATAATTCTTACCTACTAACCTTCCCATGTGAGGTGCATGTAGAAGTGTTTTTGTGCATATTTGTACTTGCTATTGTAATGTAATCAAACTGGCGTTGTTAGCTTTAGCTCCAAGCAACGTTTGGAAGTTTTACAATATAACTAAAACAATTTTTACTCACTAAAGCATCCCATGTGTGATATCTGTAAGAGTGTTTTCATGCATATTTGTACGTGCAATCGTAATGTAATCAAGCTGACAGCAATAATGCAAGTAGTATAAAAAACAAACAAGGAGACAAAGTAGTGCTTTTAACCGGAAGTAAAAGAGCCATTGTTTTAGCCATCCATAGCGTTACTACTCGAATGGATCGTCATTCATCGCTCCAAGCAACGTTTGTAAGTTTTACAATATAACTAAAACAGTATTTACTTACTAAACCGTCCCGTGGGTGATGTCTGTAGGAGTGTTTTCATGCATGTTTGTACGTGCTATTGTAATGTAATCAAGCTAACAGCTATAATACAAGTAGTTCACAAAACAAACAGTGAAAAAAAAAACAATTGTGTTTTGTTGGTGCTATACGGGCCATCTTTTGGACAAGTTCGCTCACTGCAAAGCTGCAGTGTCCTTTCGTTTAGTGCTTTCAACCGGAAGTAAAAGAGCCATTTTTTTTAGCCGTCCATAGCGTTCCTACTCAAACGGATTTTTGTCATTCATCACTCCAAGCAAAGTTTGTAAGTTTTACAATATAACTACAACAACTTTTACTTACTAAACCGTCCCATGTCCCATTTGTACGCGCTATTGCAATGTAAGTAAACTAGCGTTGTTAGCTTTAGCTCCAAGCAACGTTTGTAAGTTTTACAATATAACTAAAACAATTCTTACTTACTAAACCGTCCCGTGTGATGGCTGTAAGAGTTTTTTCGTGCATATTTGTATGTGCTATCGTCATGTAATCAAACTAGCATTGTTAGCTTTATCTCCAAGCAACGTTTGGAAGTTTTACAATATAAAACAATTTTTACTCACTAAAGCATCCCATGTGTGATATCTGTAAGAGTGTTTTCATGCATATTTGCACGTGCTATCGTAATGTAATCAAGCTGACAGCAATAATGCAAGTAGTATAAAAAACAAACAAGGAGACAAAGAAGTGCTTTCAACCGGAAGAAAAGAGCCATTGTTTTAGCCATCCATAGCAATTGTACTCGAATGGATCGTCATTCATCGCTCCAAGCAACGTTTGTAAGTTTTACAATATAACTAAAACAGTATTTACTTACTAAACCGTCCCGTGTGTGATGTCTGTAGGAGTGTTTTCATGCATGTGTGTACGTGCTATCGTAATGTAATCAAGCTAACAGCTATAATACAAGTAGTTTAAAAAACAAACAATGAAAAAAAAAAAATTGTGTTTTGTTGGTGCTGTACGGGCCATCTTTTAGACGAGTTTGCTCACTGCAAAGCTGCAGTGTCCTTTCGTTTAGTGCTTTCAACCGGAAGTAAAAGAGCCATTTTTTTAGCCGTCCATAGCGTTCCTACTCAAACGGATTCGTCATTCATCACTCCAAGCAAAGTTTGTAAGTTTTACAATATAACTAAAACAATTCTTACTTACTAAACCGTCCCGAGTGTGATGTCTGTAGGAGTTTTTTCGTGCATATTTGTACGTGCTATCGTCATGTAATCAAACTAGCGTTGTTAGCTTTAGCTCCAAGAATTGTTTGTAAATTTTACAATATAACTAAAACAATTTTTACTCACCAAAGCATCCGATGTGTGATATCTGTGAGACTGTTTTCATGCATATTTGTACATGCTATCGTAATGCAATCAAGAAGACAGCAATAATGCAAATAGTATAAAAAAACAAACAAGGAGACAAAGAAGTGCTTTCAACCGGAAGTAAAAGAGCCATTGTTTTAGCCATCCATAGCATTGCTACTCGAATGGATCGTCTTTCATCGCTCCAAGCAACATTTGTAAGTTTTACAATATAGCTAAAAAAATATTTACTTACTAAACCGTCCCGTGTGTGATGTCTGTAGGAGTGTTTTCATGCGTGTTTGTACGTGCTATCGTAATGTAATCAAGCTAACAGCTATAATACAAGTAGTTTAAAAAACAAACAATGAAAAAAAAAAAAGTGTTTTGTTGGTGCTATACGGGCCATCTTTTGGACAAGTTCGCTCACTGCAAAGTTGCAGTGTCCTTTCGTTTAGTGCTTTCAACCGGAGGTAAAATAGCCATTTTTTTTTAGCCGTCCATAGCGTGTATACACGAACGGATTCGTCATTCATCACTCCAAGCAACGTTTGTAAGTTTTACAATATAACTACAACAACTTTTACTTAGTAAACCGTCACATGTCCCATTTGTACACGCTATCGCAATGTAATCAATTTAGCATTGTTAGCTTTAGCGCCAAGAAACTTTTGTAAGTTTTACAATACAACTAAAACAATTCTTACTTACTAAACTGTCCTGTGTGTGATGTCTGTAGGAGTTTTTTCGAGCATATTTGTATGTGCTATCGCAATGTAATCAAACTAGCGTTGTTAGCCGTCCATAGCGTTCTACTCGAATGAATTCACCATTCAATCACTCCAAGCAATGTTTTTAAGTTTTACAATATAACTACAACAATTCTTTCTTACTTAACCGACCCATATGTGAAGTCTGTAGGAGTGTTTTCATGCATATTTGTACGGGCTATCGTAATGTAATCAAGTTAGCGTTGTCAGCATAAGCTAATATGCTAACACGTATACAAGTTTCTGTGTTAGTATTATTAACTTACAATGGCATTCTTTTTGTACTGAGTTGTTGAGTCTGTGTAGCAGATAACAGAGCTAGCTTGCACAGCAAGTGGGTCCATGACGACGTCTTCTGTTTTCTTTGATCAGCCATTTTACTGCCCTGATACAGATACTGTTTGGAAAGAAGGTATGTAAACAAACATTTAAAGAATATTTTGGTGTAAATAAATCTGTAAATTCACCAAACTATCACAGTGGAGTTAGTAAGTCTGTGCAGCAGATTGACTTCTGTTTTGTCTGATCAGCCATTTTACTGCCCTATTACAGACACCGTTTGGAAACAATTAAGGTATGTAGTTAAACATTAACAGAATAAAATACATAATTTTCCCAATGTATATATCTGCAACTTATATTGCAAAAAATAATATATATATTGTATAATATTATATACACATAATATATATATATATGTATATATATATATACACATACATATATAAATATATATGTATGTATATGCAAAATAATACAAAAATAAAAATATTAATAGTAATATATATATATATATATTATTTATATATATATATATATATATATATTTTTTTTTTTTTTTAATCTATTTATTTATTTATTTTTTTTTTTTTTTTTTGTGGGTGTGGCTTATATACCGGTTTGCTCTATAGTCTGTAGAATATAAACATTTACCTCACTGGTGTCGTTTAATGAATTAAATTAGTATAGCAATTTGACAAAGAGCTATGTTATTTTGGTTACGCCTAATTTTAAGTTGGTTTCGTATACAACAATTAAAACCAGGGATGTCAAAATGGTTTTCCTTGGGGGCCACATGGCAGGGGGCCGCTTGTAACAGTGAATAATGTATGAATTTGCCTCTGGATGTCCTTATTAATTAAATCATTTTTTTTAAGTAGACTGTCCATTTTACTGTAAAAACTTTATATTTACAAAATGTTACCGTAAAATATTTTACTGTAAATGGAAAAACAGTACCACTGTTATTTTTGTATTTTAGAATTTTTGTGCTAAATTTACATCAACAATGGAAAAACAGTGCAAGTTATTTTCTTATTCTGGCAACTCAGCTGCCAGTTTTTGTAACATAAAAAACAAATGTACCTGTCACCTGGGGGTCGTTCTCCCGGGATGCAGATGGACAACTCCGGACAAAAGCGCGAAGTTAGAAACATGATCTATTGTTTTAAATCCCACACCTGCATGTTAAATCCTAATCGTGGATGTTGCATACAGCAAATGACAAAACCAGACTTGAGTGTGGCGAGAGGTGAATAAATAGCTCTCTGATTAGTGTTCAGCAGCAGGTGAGTGTGCAGACCACTAACCGGAGGCAGGTGAACCCAATTAGTACCCATGGTAACCAAGAGGTGCACAAAAAAAGGATCTATGGGCGTCCAAAACTAACGAAACATGATCCGGACCACAGTTCATGAAAATACTGTCTTTCCACTTACAGAAATAGACCGTTAAAAACAACACCTGCAGATTTTACAGTCAAAAACTGGCTGAATTTTATTTTTTTTAAAAACTAGTAGTTTTTTTTTTTCCAATTCACAGTAACATGTTGTAAAGAACAGCGTACAATTTCTTGTTGTTTTTGTTTTTCATTAACTTAAAGGGTAGTTTGCTGTGGAGTTACTTTTAGTTTGACCAAAAACATGTTTGAAAAGTATAACAATATTCTGTATTATTTGTTGCATATTTTACCATTAAAGTTTAAAAGGCACTCAATTTCAGGCGGTATGTATATTATTTCTATCAAAATGACAAAAATCGATTACATTTAGCAAGGAAATGTCCATCTTCTTCTGCTTATTCGAAGGTGGGGTCGCGGGGGCTGCAGCCTAAGCAGGAAAGCCCAGACTTCCCTCTCCCCAGCCACTTTGTCCAGCTCTTCCCGGGGCACCCGGAGGTGTCCCTAGGCCAGCCGGGGGACATAGTCTTCCCGACGTGTCCTAGGTGTTCCTCGTGGTCTCCTACCGGTTGGACCTAGGGAGACGTCTGGGTGGCATCCTGACCAGATGCCCAAACCACCTTATCTGGCTCCTCTCCATGTGGAGGAGCAGCGGCTTTACTTTGAGTTCCTCCCGGATGGCAGAGCTTTTCACCCTATCTCTAAGAGAGAGCCCCGCCACCCGGCTGAGGAACTCATTTCGTACCCGTGATCTTGTCCTTTCGGTCATTCCCCAAAGCTCATGACCATAGGTGAGGAATGGGAACGTAGATCGACCGGTAAATTCAGAGCTTTGCCTTCCGGCTCAGCTCCTTCGTCACCAGAACGGATCGATACAGTGTCCGCATTACTGAAGACACCGCACCGATCCACTCTTCCCTCACTCATGAACAAGACTCCGAGGTACTCGAACTCCTCCACTTGGGGGCGTGGCAGAGCTTCTAACCCTATCTCTACGGGAGAGACCCTCCATCTGACAGAGGAAGCTCATTTCGGCCGCTTGTACCCGTGATCCTGTCCTTTCGGTCATAACCCAAAGCTCATGACCATAGGTGAGAATGTGAACGTAGATCGACCGGTAAATTCAGAGCTTTGCCTTCCGGCTCAGCTCCTTTTTCACCACAACGGATCGACACAGCTTCCGCATTATTGAAGACACCGTACCGATCCGGCTGTCGATCTCACGATCCACTCTTTCCCCACTCGTGAACAAGACTCCAAGGTACTCTAACTCCTCCACTTGGGGGCATTGCAGAGCTTTTCCCCTCATCTCTAAGGAAGAGACCCTCCACCTGATGAAGGAAACTCATTTCGGCTGCCTGTACCCGTGATCTTGTCCTTTCGGTCATAACCCAAAGCTCATGACCATAGGTGAGGATGGGAACGTAGATCGACCGGTAAATTGAGAGCTTTGCCTTCTGGCTCAGTTCCTTCTTCACCACAACGGATTGATACAGCTTCCGCATTATTGAAGATGCCGCACCGATCCGCCTGTCGATCTCACGATCCACTCTTCCCCCACTCTTGCCCTACTCCGAGGTACTTGAACTCCTCCACTTGGGCGCAAGACCTCCTCCCCAACCCGGAGATGGCACTTCACCCTTTTCCGGGCAAGAACCATGGACTCTGACTTAGAGGTGCTGATTTTAATTCCGGTCGCTTAACACTCGGCTGCGAACCGATTAAGTGAGAGCTGAAGATCCTGGGCAGATGAAGCCATCAGGACCACATCATCTGCAAAAAGATGAGACCTAATCCTGCAGCCACCAAACCGGATCTTCTCAACGCCCTGACTGTGCCTACAAATTCTGTCCATAAAAGTTCTGAACAGAATGGGTGACAAAAGGCAGCCTTGGCTAAGTACAACCCTCACTGGAAACTTGTCCGACTTACTGCTTGCGATGCGGACCAAGCTCTGACTCTGATCGTACAGGGAGTAGACCGCCACAATCAGACAGTCCGATACCCCATACTCTCTGAGCACTCCCCACAGGACTTCCCAGGGTACACGGTCGAATGCCTTCTCCAAGCCCACAAAGCACATGTAGACTTGTTGGGCAAACTCAAGAACCCTGCCGAGAGTTTAGAGCTAGGTCCACAGTTCTACGACCAGGATGAAAACCACACTTTTCCTACTGAATCCGAGGTACACACCTGAATAGACCTTACCGGGAAGGCTGAGAAAATATGAAATACTTCCAGGTTTTTGCGGGCCAGATAAAATGAAGTGACGGGCCAGATCTGGCCCCCGGGCCTTGAGTTAGACACCTGTGAATTAAAACAATGTTTGTTTTTTTTGTGTAAATTATGAGCTTTTTGTAGTAAAATTTACATGAAACACATAATTTATAACAAATTCAGATAAATATTATTAGTATTAAAAAATAATGCCAATCAAATGCTTTACATCACAAAAGGGCAACAATATTATTTTTTTTTTTGCATTTTTTTTTTCTTCCAACAAATGTCCTTGGAAGGAGATGAAATAGGACTTGGCTGAGCATAAAAGGAGACATCAGCCATGTAAAATTAATAATTCCATTAATTCGTTTTGCACGCTGATTTTTTCACATTAGCGTCAGCCAATTAAGGCGTTAATACCCGCCGCACTTCCCGTCCGCATTTATCCTCCGTTCTACACGTTAGGCAATCGCACTAATTGGGCAATGGATGCAAGCAGACTGTTGTCACGGCAACCGCCAAGCCAAAGGAAGGCTGCGGTTCCCGAACACTTTTTTTTTTTTGCTAATCGCCGTTGTGAAGGGGAAGGCAGCTCATTAGCTTGAGCGATGTGTGGCGGTCTATCCTTCCAGACACATATCTACAAAAAAAAACAAAAAAAAAAACGGCGCTTATTTAATTATTGTTCTCGTGACGCAGCGTGAGGGTGGCAGCGGATTGGATCAATCAGAACGTTGCCATTGGAAGATGTGGGGTGAAATAAGGGGTGGGGACAGGTACTGATCCCCCTCCTCAGTTGATCTATAACAGGGTTATTCTGCTAAATTGTTTTGGGTAGCCTCTCCCTTCACTATTTGTCTTATTTTTGCATTGTAATAATCCCCTCAATTCCCCCCAAAAAGGGACTCACTTGCCGGAATATAAAGACAATATAACATACATCCATAAACGTGGATGCATATGCAAAAGTGCAATATATTTCTATTTATTTATATCTGCACCTTATTGCTTTTTTATCCGGCACTACCATTAGATAATGCCATGAAATTGTTGTTCTTAGTTGTACTGCAAAGTTTAAATTTGAATGACAATAAAAAAGAAGTCTAAGTCTAATTTTGTACAGTGTTCATAACAATTCCTTTTTAAAAAAGTACCTAATTTTTGTTGTCACTTTCCCATAAAAAGTATATGAATTGCTACTAAGCATCATCATCAGTCTTAAAAACACAATACAAAACATTAAAAACAAAACACTAAAGCATTAAAAAACAAAACAATAAAAGATTAAAACAAAACATAAAGCCAAAAGTCTGTTTCTGACATACAAACATGTGTGCCAATGGTTCCAGAGTCCAGATGAGTACCTAACAGAACTGCAGCCAGGGTTCGTTAATAATAATCAACAAACAATATTTAATAATAATAAAATATTATCAATTAACGCGTTGCTACTTGATATATCTGCCATGTGTCGTCGGGAGACGTTACATGAGAGCGGGGTGCGATTGTGTGCGTTTAAAGGGGTGTTGCCCGTTGCCAAGTGGCGTGTGACGTCAGCATGAGTGCGCTCCGAGAAACATTTTAGCGAAGTTGTGTTTGTTGCCTAGCAGTGATGCTGATAACTTATTACTAGTAGATACTCATTATCAGTAAAAGTACAAAACCCAAAACCAGTGAAGTTTTCGCACAGAATACTATGATTTGCAAATCCTTTTCAACTTATATTCAATAGAATAGACTGTAAAGACGAGATACCTAACATTCGAACTGGAAAACTGTTATTTTTTGCAAATATTAGCTTATTTGGAATTTGTGAAACAATGCAACAAACAGCGAAACATGAACACGAAAGGTCAAAAACAAACCTACCTACGATGTTTAAAACTTTGTGTAAAAATCATAACAAAACCTCACAATAATGTCTGATTGAATGCTAAAAAGGTTACGACTGACAGTTTTAATAAACGTAATGGCATTTTAATTACTGAATGAGACTCCCAGAATGTACATAAAAAAAAAAAGTAGGTTTTACAATATTAGCTATGAAAGATAAAACACTAAATATTGACAACGTATGAACGTTACGCCCCCCCCCCTGCCCCCCTCCTCTCTGCATCGATATATTTTACAATCAAGCGAAACAATAAAAAAATGCAACAAACACAGCAAAATATGGACACAAAAGGTAAAAAACAAACCCACCTAGGATCGAATATATCTAATGCATCACTAAAACTTAGAACTATGTTGTAAAAATCATAACAAAACCTCACAATAATGTCTGGTTGAGCGCTAAAAATGCTATGACAGACCGTCTTCAAAAACCGAATGGCATTTTAATTTTTTTTACTGAATGAGACACCCAGAATGTACATAGAATAAAAGAAAAAATGTGGGATTTACAATATTAACTATGAAGGATAAAACACTGAATATTGACAACATATGAACGTAACCCTCCCCCCCCTGCATCGAAATATTTTTATAACCAAGCGAAACCAACAAAAATGCAACAAACGAAGTGAAATATGAACGCAAAAGCTAAAATACAAACCCACTTACGATCTGATATATCTGATACATCACTAAGCCTTAGAAGTTTGTTTTAAAAATCATAAAACTTAAAAATTGTATTTGGTTGAACGCTAAAAACGTTATGACAGACCGCCCTTAAAAAACTAAATATATTTGTTTTACTGTATGAGACACCCAGAATGTACATAAAAATAAAGAATGTGGGATTTACAATATTAACTATGAAGGATAAAACACTGAATATTGACAACATATGAACGTCACCCCCACTCTCCATCAAAATATTTTACAATCAA
This sequence comes from Nerophis ophidion, assembly GCF_033978795.1. Classification (NCBI taxonomy): domain Eukaryota; kingdom Metazoa; phylum Chordata; class Actinopteri; order Syngnathiformes; family Syngnathidae; genus Nerophis; species Nerophis ophidion. The sequence goes on along the minus strand of NC_084620.1, from coordinate 48,442,323 downwards.
GCGAAACGTAACAAAAATGCAACAAACACAGCGAAATATGAACACAAAAGGGAAAAAACAAACCCTCCTACGATCTGATACATCTGATGTTTCACTAAGCTTTAGAACGTTATTGTAAAAATCATGACACAACCTCACAATGTCTGGTTGAACGCTAAAAACGTTATGACAGACCGCATTAAAAAACAGAATTCTACATTTTTTTTACTGAATGAGACAATCAGAATGTACATAAAAAAATAAAGGATGTGGGATTTACAATATTAACTAAGAAGGATAAAACACTGAATATTGACAACATATGAACGTCACCCCCCCTCTCCATCAAAATATTTTACAATCAAGCGAAACGTAACAAAAATGCAACAAACACAGCGAAATAATGAACACAAAAGGTAAAAAAAAAAAAAAAACTACAATCTGATATCACTTAGCTTTAGAACTTTGTTGTAAAAATCATGACAAAACCTCACAATAATGTCTGGTTGAGCGCTAAAAATGTTATGAAAGAACGCCTTAAAAAACAGAATGGCATTTTAATTTTTTTTACTGAATGAGACACCCGGAATGTCCATAAAAATAAAGAAAAAATGTGGGGTTTATATTATTAACTATGAAGGATAAAACACTGAATATTGACAACATATGAACGTCACCCCCCCCCCCCCCTCGGCATCGAAATATTTTACAATCAAGCGAAACGCAACAAAAATGCAACAAACACAGCGAAATATGAACGCAAAAGCTAAAAAACAAACCCACTTAAAATCTAAAATATCTGATGTATCACTAAGCTTTAGAACTTTGTTGTAAAAATCAGAACAAAACCTTACAATAATGTCTGATTAAACGCTAAAAATGTTATGACAGAACATCTTTAAAAAACGTACATGTACATGAAAAGAAATAATGTGGGATTTAAAATATTACTATGAATGATAAAACACTGAATATCGACAACATATGAACGTCACCCCGCCTCTCCATCGAAATATTTTACAATCAAGCGAAACGTAACAAAAATGCAACAAACACAGCAAAATATGAACACAAAAGGGAAAAAACAAACCCACCTACGATCTGATATATCTGATGTTTCACTAAGCTGTGTAAAAATCATAACAAAACCTCACAATAATGTCTGGTTGAACGCTAAAAACGTTATGACAGACCATCTTAAAAAACAGAATGGCATTTTAAATTGTTTTACTGAATGAGACACCCAGAATGTACATGAAAATAAAGAACGTGGGTTTTACAATATTAACTATGAAGGATAAAACACTGAATATTGACAACATAAGAACGTCACCCCATCTCCATACACATATTTTACAATCAAGCGAAAAGCAACAAAAATGCAACAAACACAGCAAAATATGACGAGAGGGTGAAAAACAAACCCACCTACGATCTGATATATCTAATGCATCACTAAAATTCAAAACTTTGTTGTAAAAATCATAACAAAATCTCACAATAATGTCGGATTGAACTTTGATTGATTGATTGATTGATATATTTTTATTTAAAATATGCAAAAAAAAAAAAAACACAAACAAGAGCAAGCATGATCCAATACAGTGCTATAGCCTTAACGGCTATTATAACAAAATGAAAACAATGGAGAATAAAAAAAACAAAAAAAAACAAATGAGCATTCGACTTTTTTTTTTTTTTTTTACATATTTGAAAAGGAGTGAGAAGAAGTATACACTTATTTAATGCCACCCCTTTTCTTTAAATCATAAATTACTCTGAGCTCAAACTTCCTTGTGCACTCTATGTACAAACTTAATGAACTTGTATATAAATAAATGATAAATATATACATACATATGCACACTACACACATACATAGCCACACCGTTGTCACAAGTGCTCATGGAAATAGTATCATGAAAAACAAAACAAAAAAAACAGCAGTACCAGTGCCTCAATGGGCAGCCCCTAACTCTTTTGTAACACAAGAAACCCAATATCAAAGCCCTTCTTCATGTCTGTACCTCTGGAATACCATGTACCTAAACTTCTTTTTAAACTGGTTTATGTTTGGACATTGCTTTAACTCCACATTCAAACCATTCCATAGTTTCACTCCACAGATTGAAATACAAAATCTTTTGATGGTCGTTCTACTACTAAGCATTTTGAAATTAAAATTTCCCCTTAAGTTATAATCCCCCTCTCGTGTGCTGAACAATTTTTGAATGCTTCCTGGGAGTTTATTTATTTTGGCTTTATACATTATTTGTGCAGTTTGATACAAAATAATATCATTAAATTTCAATATTTTTGACTGTAAGAATAGTGAATGAGTATGGTCCAGATATCCAACCTTGTTGATGATGCGTACAGCTCTTTTCTGAAGTATAGTTATTGAGTTTAATGAGCTTTTATAATTATTCCCCCAGACTTCCACACAGTAGGTTAAATATGGTAAAACTAATGAACAGTAGAGAATGTGGAGTGATTTGTGATCTAGAACCTGCTTTGCTTTATTTATTACTGAGATGCTTCTTGACAGCTTAGACTGTACATGTTTTATATGTGGTTTCCAGTTAATTTGATAGTCAATTCTAACTCCAAGGAATTTTATTTCAAAAACCCTTTCAATATCCACCCCATCTATTTGTATCTGTACCCTTGTTTCACGTGTCTTTCCAAACAGCATTAACTTAGTCTTAGTCAGGTTTAATGACAATTTATTATAGTCAAACCAAGCTTTTAGTTTACTAATTTCTTCCATAATGACTTCCTGTAATTGATTTAAATCATCCCCTGAACAAAAAATATTAGTGTCATCAGCAAATAACACTAATTTCAATAATGTAGACACTTTACAGATATCATTGATATACAGGATGAACAATTTTGGCCCCAACACTGACCCCTGGGGGACACCACAAGCATTGTCCAAACACGATGAACAGCAATTCCCCAACTTCACAAACTGTTGTCTCTTATTTAAGTAACTTTTAAGCCAGTCTAGTACAACTCCCCTGATTCCATACTTTTCCATTTTATTGATTAATATATCATGGTTAATTGTGTCAAATGCTTTTTTTAGATCAATAAATATTCCCATTGCATATTGTTTCTTGTCTATGGCATTTGTGATGTCCTCTATTGTCTCAATGATTGCCATTGATGTAGATCTGTTTGATCTAAACCCATATTGACAGTCAGGGAGTAAATTATGTTTTTCTATAAATGCATCTAACCTGTTATTGAATAGTTTTTCTAATATTTTAGAGAATTGTGGAAGTAAAGAGACGGGTCTATAGTTTGTGAAGTGATGTTTGCTCCCAGTTTTAAACAGAGGTATAACTTTAGCTATTTTCATTTCATTCGGAAATGTGCCGGTTTGAAATGACAGATTAGAGACATATGATAATGGTTTTGATATTCCTGTAATGACATTTTTCACGAATGCCATACTAATGTCATTGCAGTCTGTGGACATTTTGTTCTTACATTTGTTTACAATATCCAACACTTCTTCTTCACCCACTGCCTTTAAAAACATAGAATTGAGATTTATCTCCAACAATCCCTCCATATTTTTACCAGTTGTCCGTGGATCTGGGATTTTTGCTGCAAGTTCGGGTCCAATACTTACAAAGAATTTATTGAAGGCATTAGCTACATCTTCAATATTATCATTTTCTTTACCATCATTCATGAAATACGTTGGATAGTTATTTGAAGAGGTACTGTTTCTTATAATACTGTTGAATAAATTCCATATTCCTTTGATATTATTTTTATTATCGTCTAGTAATTTCTTATAATAATCCCTCTTATTTGACCTCATAATATTAGTTAACTTGTTTTTATATTTTTTATATTTATTTTCTGCTTCTTTTGTTTTCAATCTTATAAATTCCCTGTAAAGAGTGTTTTTCTTTTCACAAGCATTTTGCAATCCCTTTGTGATCCAAGGACAATTAGTATACTTTGTTTTGCTGATGCATTCTTTTATTGGGCAATTTTTATCATATAATGACCTAAATATTCTCAAAAATATATTGTAAGCACTATTAACATCACCATTTTCATAAATTACATCCCAATTCTGCTCCAGTAAATCATGTTTAAATGAACTAATGGATTCCTCTGATCTCGTTCTTCTGTATTGGGTTGGCTTTTCTAATTTGTTTGTCCTGTAGTTACCATCAAATATCAGAAAAACTGGGAGGTGGTCAGTGATATCTTTGATCAATAGCCCACTTACGGTCTTATTTTCAATATCGTTGGTAAATATGTTGTCGATTAGAGTGGCAGAGTGGGATGAAATTCGACTAGGTCTGGTGATTTTGGGATATAAACTTATACTGTACACTGTGTCAATGAAATTAACTATATCGTTATTTTTACTGGGATTTAAAAGGTCGATATTAAAGTCTCCACAAATGAAGACAGCTTTATTAACATTACTCTTCTTTGAAAACAGGCATTCCATCCAATCTGTAAAATGTGCAATGCTTGCACCTGGTGATCTGTATATACAACTAATAATGACATTTCTACTTTTTTCCATACAAATTTCAACCATTAGACATTCAAGTAGGTTATCAACCACAGTTGTCATATCATCCAGACGTTTCAATCTCAAGGTGCTATCCACATGGATTGCCACCCCTCCACCCCCCTTGTTTTGTCTATTTATATTAATAAAGTTATAATCATCCAGTTCAAAATCCATGACTCTCGGCTATATTATACACGCGCCCCCAACCCCGCCCACCTCAACCGGCGCACGGAGCGGAGGGGGGGCGGGGTTTGGTGCTAGCGGGGTGTATAATATAGCCAAGAGTCATGGATGCATTGGAACTCTGGGTAATTCTTATGTTGCGTTTATAATGTGTTACAGAGCCAATGTGCTCCAGAAATGTGTTTGGTGTGGGTTCACAGAGTGTGGCGCATATTAGTAGGAGTGTTAAAGACAAGTTGTTTTATATCACAATTATCAATTTTACCCGGCGGTAAAAGTAAGCATGCACTAATAAATTTGGGGAGCGAGTTTGACCCGGCAGTAATTCAAGGCAGATGTATATTACGTGCCCGGCCGCTATTCAAGGAAATACGGTATTTTAAAATCAAGCAAAACGCAACAAAAATGTAACAAAATCTGAACACAAAAGGTAAAAAACAAACCCACCTACTATCTGATATACCTAATGCATCACTAAAATGTAGTACTTTTTTGTAAAAATCATAACAAAACCTCACAACGATGTCTGGTTGAGCGCTAAAAACGTTATGACAGACCGCCTGAAAAAACGGAATGGCATTTTACATTTTTTTACTCAATGAAACACCCAGAATGTACTCAAAAATAAAAAAAAATGTGGGATTTACAATATTAACTATGAAGGATAAAACACTGAATATTGACAACATATGAACGTCACCCCCCCTCTGCATCAACATTTTTTAAAATCAAGCGAAACGCAACAAAAATGCAACAAACACAGCTAAATTTGAACACAAAAGGTAAAAAACAAACCCACTTACGATCTGATATATCTAATGCATCACTAAAATTTGGAACTTTATTGTAAAAATCATAACAAAATCTCACAATAATGTCTGGTTGAGCGCTAAAATGTTATGACGGACCGCCTGAAAAAACGGAATGGCATTTTACATTTTTTACTGAATGAGACACTCATTGTACATAAAAATAAAAAATGTGGGATTTAAAATATTAACTATGAAGGATAAAACACTGAATATTGACAACATATGAACGTCAGCCCCCCCTCCCCCCTCACCATCGAAATATTTTACAATCAAGCGAAACGTAACAAAAATGCAACAAACACAGCTAAATTTGAACACAAAGGTTAAAAAACAAACCCACCTACGATCTGATATATTTAATGCATCACTAAAATTTAGAACTTTGTTGTAAAAATCATAACAAAATCTCACAATAATGTCTGGTTGAGCGCTAAAAATTTTATGACGGACCGCCTGAAAAAAACGGAATGGCATTTTACTTTTTTTTTAACTGAATGAGAAACTCATTGTACATAAAAATAAAAAATGTGGGATTTACAATATTAAGTATGAAGGATAAAACACTGAATATTGACAACATATGAACGTCACACCTCCTCACTGTCGAAATATTTTACAATCAAGCAAAACGTAACAAAAATGCAACAAACACAGCGAAATAATGAACACAAAAGGTAAAAAAAATAACCTACTATCTGATACATCTAATACATCACCAAGCTTTAGAACTTTATTGTAAAAATCATAACACAACCTCACAATGTCTAGTTGAACACTAAAAACGCTATAACAGACCACCTTAAAAAACAAAATGAAATTTTTTTTTTACTGATTGATAAACCCAGAATGTACATAAAAATAAAGAAAGAATGTGGGTTTTACAATATTGACTATGAAGGATAAAACACTGAATATTGACAACATATGAAGATCACACCCCCTCTGCATCCACATATTTTACAATCAAGTAAAACGCAACAAAATGCAATAAACACATAAAAAAAATATATAAAAAAAACACCTACGATATATCTGATACATCACTAACCATTTGAACTTTGGCAGCTATAATTTGGATCTTAAAGATTTAAAAAATATATATTTGGGCAAGTCCGGTGGGCCAGACTGATAAACTTAACTTCATTTACCCAGGTCTACCTTAAGTTTAATTATTTACAATGTTGATGTTTGTATCTGTATTTTATTGTGGAATCAAACACACAACCTAAACTATAAAAAAAAATGTTATTCCTGTCCAAATATCATGCTTTAATGTTTATTTTTAGTCTAACAAACCGGCATGAAGGGAGAAGTGTAAAAAAATATGACCGAGGAAGGAAAAACATTTAAAAGAAAGAATATCAATCCTCAACAAAACCTCTGGAGCTTCTGTTTCTTCATAGTGTTAACTATCTGCACACGCTGGAAACAAGTAGCAAGGTGCAGTGTGAACGTTGATGTGTTTACTTAGCTATTAAATAAACTAAGTCTCAAAGGAATGTGTTTCCATGTCGGGCCCCTGGAACTGTGGCCCTCTTCATGATGTCATTGAATAGCCTTGCTCGAAACAACTGTTTTTGAGCAATTTGATGCAACAAATGTTTTGAACCGAACTCGGGGGTCCGTATGGTGCCTTTCCCGAGCCGGATTTGGCCCCCGGTCCTTCAGTGGAACAGTCCTGATCTACATACAAGCGGCATTAGGGCCTAATTACACGTAGATTACACGCATGTGCCAAGCCCTCTGCAGCGCCTGCACGGAGCGCTACAGAGGAGCCTAATCTCCTGATATTGTGTCGGGATTACCCTCAAATCTCATTACCGTGGCCGACCATGGGAGCCGCGACGGCGTTTTTTTTTTTTCTTCTTTTTTTATGAATTTTGCCTTGCATATACAATCCTTATGTAAGAGAAGAAGACATTTTTTGTTGTGCATTCTAATTTATACGAGTTGACTACTGAACTGAACAACACTCCGCGTCCCCTAGAAAGAAGTAAATTGGAGCGAATTCGTCCAGGAGATGGCGCCGTGATGCAAACAATTAAACACGGACTGTTTGCTTGTTTTTATTTGTAAACTTTTGGCAAAAATCTATAAATCAGCCGCGCCGTTTTGATAAGCCGCAGGGGTCAAAGCGTAGGACAAAAGCAACGGCTAAAGTTTGGAATTTAGGGATCAATACCCATTAACACATTGGTAATTAGTTCTACTAAGTGCCACTTTGTTCCCTCTTTCAGTGCCGGTTCATCATCAAGTGGAAACCCAACTTTTCTGTTCATTCCTGAGTATCACTTTTCTTCTGCAAGGTACCTAATTAAATGACCTTCGCCTACCTACCCTGCATCCTGGGCTCACACCAAATTAGTACAAACTTTGGGCACCAAACAATTTGATACAAAATCAATACATTTTTAAGAACACTGGGTGCCAGATGAATGAAGAATCCAAATGAGTAGAACCGCTATTGACGGCTGGTGAAGTGTGAATTATACTTATATAGCGCTTTTCTCCAGTGACTTAAAGCGATTTTACATAGTGAAACCTGATATCTAAGTCACATTCAAACAAGTGTGAGTTACACTAGGAGCCGGTGGGTTAAGTGTCCATCATGCAAACAACTAAACACAGAGCATTTGCTTGTTTTTATTTGAAAACTTTTTGCAAAAATCCATAAATCTGCCGCACTATTTCTATAAACCGCAGGGATTAAAGCGTAGGACAAAAGCAACATCTTAAAGTTTGGAATTTAGGGTTTAATACCCATTAACACATTGGTAATTAGTTCTATTAAGTGACACCTTGTTCCCTCCTTAAGTGTCGGTTCATCATCAAGTGATGATGCAAGGTACCTAATTAAATGACCTTCGACCTGCACGTCACCTACCTACCCTGCGTCCTGGGCTCACATCAAACTAGTATAAACTTTGGACACCAAACGATTGGATTCGATTAGATTCCAAAGCAACCGATTTTTAACAGCACCCGGTGCCAGATAAATGAAGAATCCACACAAGTAGAACCTCTATGGACGGCTAGTGAAGTGTGGAATATATTTATATAGCGCTTTTTCTCTACTGACTCAAAGCTTTTTTTTTATAGCGAAACCCGATATCTAAGTAACATTCAAACCAGTGTGGGTGGCACCGGGAGCCGGTGGATTAAGTGTCTTGCCCAGGGACACAACGGCAGTGACGAGGATGGCAGAAGCGGGGATCGAACCTGGAACCCTCTACCGACCGGGCTATACCACCCCAAGGAAAGATGGCGCCATAATGCAAACAATTAAACACCTTGTATTCGCTTTTTTTTCCTTTGAAAACTTTTTGCAAAAAGCCATTAATCAGCCGCATCGTTTTTATAAGCCGCAGGGTTTAAAGCGTAGGACAAAAGCAATGGCTTAAAGTTTGGAATTTAGGGTTTAATACCCATTGACACATTGGTAATTAGTTCTATTAAGTGCCACCTTGTTCGGTTCATCATCAAGTGGAAACTAAACTTTTTCGTTCATTCCCGAGTTTTTGCTCGACCTGTGTCACGTTTCTTCTGCAAAGTACCTAATTAAATGACTTGGCCCGTACATCGCCTACCTACCCTGCATCCTGGGCTCACATAGAACTGGTAAAAACTTTGGGCTCCAAATGATTTGATTCAAAATCAATACATTTTAAAAACACCCGGTGCCAGATAAATGAAGAATCCATAAGAGTAGAACCGCTATGGACGCGGAGGAAACTGAACAACACTCCGCATCCTCTAGAAAGCAGTAAATTGGAGCAAATTTGTCCAGAAGATGGCGCCATCATGCAAACAACTAAACACAGAGTATTTGCTTGTTTTTATTTGAAAACTTTTTGCAAAAATCCATAAATCAGCCGCGCCGTTTTTATTAGCCGCAAGGTTCAAAGCGTAGGATAAAATCAACGGCTTCAAGTTTGGAATTTACTGTTTAATACCCATTGACACATTGTTAATTAGTTTTATTATGCGTCACCTTGTTCAGTTCATCATCAAGTGGAAAACCAAACTTTTCTCTTCATTACTGAGTTTCCACTCGACCTGTATCTCTTTTTCTGCTGGGTGCCTAATTAAATTACCTTCAATCGCACGCCGCCTACCTACCCTGCATCCTGGGCTCACATCGAACTAGTATAAACTTTGGGCTCCTAACGATTTGATTCAAAATCAATATATTTTAACAACACCGGGTGCCGGATGAATAAAGAGAACACACGAGTAGACCCGCTATGGACGGCTAGAACACCGAACAACACTGCGTCCGCTAGAAAACAGTAATTTGGAGTGAATATGTCCAGGAGATGGTGCAATGATGCAAACAATTCAACACTGAGTATTTTCTTGTTTTTCTTTGAAAACTTTTTGCAAAAATCTATAAATCAGCCGCACCAGTTTTATAAGCCGCAGGGATCAAAGCGTAAGACAAAAGCAACGGCTTAAAGTTTGGAATTTAGGGTTTAATACCCCATTAAAACATTGTTAATTAGTTGTATTAAGTGCCACCTTGTTATCTCCTTCAGTGTCGGTTCATCATCAAGTGAGGTACCTAATTAAATTACCTTCGCCCTGCACGTTGCCTACCTACACTGCATCCTGGGCTCACATCGAACTCGTATAAACTTTGGACACCAAACGATTGGATTCGATTCGATTCAAAAGCATCACTTTTTTCAATAACTTTTGGTGCCAGATGAATGAAGAATCTACACGAGTAGACCAGCTATGGACGGCTGGGAAACTGAACAACACACCGCGTCCGCTAGAAAGCAGTAAATTGGAGCAAATTCGTCCAGGAGATGGCGGCGTGATGCAAACAATTAAACACCCAGCATTTGCTTGTTTTTCTTTGAAAACTTTTTGCAAAATCCATAAATCTGCTGCACCGTTTTTATAAGCCGCAGGGATCAAAGCGTCGGACAAAAACAACGGCTTAAAGTTTGGAATTTAGGGTTTAATACCCATTAACACATTGTTGATTAGTTTTATTAAGTGCCACTTTGTTCTCTCTTTCAGTGTCGGTCCATCATCAAGTCCATCCATCCATCCATTCTCTACCGCTTATTCCCTGTTGGGGTTGCGGGGGGCGCTGGTGCCTATCTCAGCTACAATCGGGCGGAAGGCGTCGTACACCCTGGACAAGTCGCCACCTCATCACAGTCATCATCAAGTGAGATACCTAATTAAATGGCCTTCGCCCTGCACGTTGCCTACCTACCCTGCATCCTGGGATCACATTAAACTAGTATAAACTGTGGGCACCAAACGATTAGATTCAATTCGATTCAAAAGCAATACTTTTTCTAATAACACTTGGTGCCAGATGAATGAAGAATCCACACGAGTAGAACCGCTATGGACGGCTAGGAAACTGAACAACACTCCGCATCCGCTAGAAAGCAGTGAATTGAAGCGAATGCGTCCAACAGATGGCGCCGTGATGCAAACAATAAACACTGAGTATGTGTTTGTTTTTATTTGAAAACTTTTTACAAAATCCATTTATCAGCTGCGCCGTTTTTATAAGCCGCAGGGGTCAAAACGTAGGACAAAAGAAACGGCTTCAAGTTTGGAATTTAGTGTTAAATAACCATTGACACATTGTTAATTAGTTGTATTAAGTGCCACCTTGTTCAGTTCATCATCAAGTGGAAAACTAAACTTTTTTCTTCATTCCCGAGTTTCAGCTCGACCTGAATCACTTTTTCTGCCTGGTGCCTAATTAAATTACCTTCAATCCGCACGCCGCCTACCTACCCTGCATCCTGGGCTCACACCAAACTAGTATAAACTTTGGGCTCCCAACGATTTAATTCAAAATCAATATATTTTTAACAACACCGGGTGCCAGATGAATAAAGAGAACACACGAGTAGACCCGCTATGGACGGCTAGAACACCGAACAACACTCTGTGTCCGCTAGAAAACAGTAAATTGGAGCAAATTTGTCTAGGAGATGGCGCCTTGATGCAAACAATTCAACACTGAGTATTTTCTTGTTTTTCTTTAAAAACTTTTTGCAAAAATCTATAAATCAGCCGCACCAGTTTTATAAGCCGCAGGGATCAAAGCGTAGGACAAAAGCAACGGCTTAAAGTTTGGAATTTAGGGTTTAATACCCCATTAAAACATTGTTAATTAGTTTTCTCCTTGAGTGTCGGTTCATCATCAAGTGAGGTACCAAATTAAATTACCTTCGCCCTGCACGTTGCCTACCTACACTGCATCCTGGGCTCACATCGAACTCGTATAAACTTTGGACACCAAACGATTGGATTCGATTCGATTCAAAAGCATTACTTTTTTCAATAACTTTTGGTGCCAGATGAATGAAGAATACACACGAGTAGAACCGCTATGGACGGCTGGGAAACTGAACAACACTCCGCGTCCGCTAGAAAGCAGTAAATTGGAGCAAATTCGTCCAGGAGATGGCGCCGTGATGCAAACAATTCAACACCCAGCATTTGCTTGTTTTTCTTTGAAAACTTTTTGCAAAATCCATAAGCCGCACTGTTTTTATAAGCCGCAGGGATCAAAACGTTGGACAAAAACAACGGCTTAAAGTTTGGAATTTAGGGTTTAATACCCATTAACACATTGTTAATTAGTTCTATTAAGTGCCACTTTGTTCTCTCTTTCAGTGTCGGTTCATCATCAAGTCCATCCATCCATCCATTCTCTACCGCTTATTCCCTGTTGGTGTTGCGGGGGGCGCTGGCGCCTATCTCAGCTACAATCAGGCGGAAGGCGTCGTACACCCTGGACAAGTCGCCAGCTCATCGCAGTCATCATCAAGTGAGATACCTAATTAAATGGCCTTCGCCCTGCACGTTGCCTACCTACCCTGCATCCTGGGATCACATTAAACTAGTATAAACTTTGGGCACCAAACGATTAGATTCAATTCAATTCAAAAGCAATACTTTTTCTAATAACACTTGGTGCCAGATGAATGAAGAATCTACACGAGTAGAACCGCTATGGACGGCTAGAAAATTGAACAACACTCCACGTCCGCTTGAAAGCGGTAAATTGGAGCAAATTCGTTCTGCAGATGGCGCTGTGGTGCAAACAATTAAACACTCTTTGAAAACGTTTTGCAAAATCCATAAATCAGCCGCGCCGTTTTCTCAAAGTGTAGGAAAAAGGGCCCAACCCTTGTTTTCAGAAGACTCTCTCACAGCCATGAAAGTCGTCCATTTCCAACACGCTTCTATGCGGCGCGCGGTCAACGAGGACGAACCCAGCCGGGGTCAAAGGGGTCAGACTGAGACTCGCCGCGGCGCGCTGAAGAAATATGACGTCCTCACCCCCCCTTACCCCAAAAGCGGCGCCCGACGCGCTCCGTAAACCCCTTTTATGAGCGACACGTCCACCGGCCGCCATAACCGGCACGATGCTCAATTTAGCAGGGAGACCAGGAGGGACTCGCCCCCGCTAAGTCAAACAGATTGTCGGGCGAGGCGTCGTATCGAGAGCGGGCCGGGGGTGGGGGGTTTCGGGGGAATGTGGCAACGCTCCGGAATCACTTAGTCGCGCCTCCCTAGACCCGGGAGACAAACACGTGCACACCCAGAGATGCAAGTGGTGGAGAGGGAGGAGGGGTGTGGCGATACAAGCATCGATTGCAGAGAGCATCATCTCTCGCTAACGCCACATCAGGGGGCCGGGGGGGGTTCAACAGGCCCCGCCCCCCTACAGGTTGAAAAAAAAACCCAGTGATTTCACACCATGGCGTCCCTTTAAACACACACTCCCAGTGAGACAGTTACATATGCGGGAGTTACCAGTCATAGAGAATAATACATTCTCATGCCTGTGGCCCCCGGGGGACCATTTCCTGCCATCCTTCCTGTCGTCGGCGCTAAAACGCCAATTTCGACTACATGGGCACGCCTCTTATGTTGTTTGGAAGCGTGAGATTAAATTGAAGGTAAAAAATCAAGCGTATTTGTTTTTTAAAAATGCCCAAAGTGGGGCCCACCGTGGGCCAAATGTGGCCCCTGTGTCATTTCCTTTGGCCCGCCACCAAATTCAATGCAATTCCTTCTAGCTGTGCATTCATTAATTTTATGTCCACAAGGTTAAAATGTCAACAAAAATCAAATTTTACTGTTAAAAATAGGGCTGGGTTGATAAAAAGATATATAATCTACAAACCCCGTTTCCATATGAATTGGGAAATTGTGTTAGATGTAAATATAAACGGAATACATCGATTTGCAAATCCTTTTCAACCCATATTCAGTTGAATTTGCTGCAAAGACAATATATTTGATGTTCAAACTGATGAACATTTTTTTTTGTTGCAAATAATCATTAACTTTAGAATTTAATGCGAGCAACATGTGACAAAGAAGTTGGGAAAGGTGGCAATAAATACTGATAAAGTTGAGGAATGCTCATCAAACGCTTATTCGGAACATCCCACAGGTGTGCAGGCTAATTGGGAACAGGTGGGTGCCATGGTTGGGTATAAAAGCAGATTCTATGAAATGCTAAGTAATTCACAAACAAGGACGGGGTGAGGGTCACCAATTTGTAAGCAAATTGTCGAACAGTTTTAGAACAACATTTCTCAACGAGCTATTGCAAGGAATTTAGGGATTTTCTATCTACGGTCTGTAAAATCATCAAAAAGTTCAGAGAATCTGGAGAAATCACTGCACATAAGCGATGATATTACGGACTTTTGATCCCTCAGAAGGTACTGCATCAAAAACCGACATCAGTGTGTAAAGGATATCCCCACATGGGCTCAGGAACACTTCATAAAACCACTGCTGGTAAATACAGTCAATCGCTACATCTGTAAGTGCAAGTTAAAACTCTACTATGCAAAGCCAAACCCATTTATCAACAATATCCTGAAACGCCGCCGGCTTGGCTGGGCCCGAGCTCACCTAAGATGGACTGATGCAAAGTGGAAAGGTGTTCTGTGGTCTGACGAGTCCACATTTCAAATTACATTTGGAAACAGAGGACGTGGTGTCCTCCAGAACAAAGAGGAAAATAACCATTCGGATTGTTATAGGCGCAAAGTTCAAAAGCCAGCATGTGTGATGGTATGGGGGTGTATTAGTGCCCAAGGCATGGGTAACTTACACATCTGTGAAGGCACCATTAATGCTGAAAGGTACATATGTTGTCCTCCAAGCATCATGGATGCCTCTGCTTATTTCAGCAAGACAAGTGTTACAACAGCGTGGCTTCGTAAAAAAAAAAATAGTGTGGGTACTTTCCTGGCCCGCCTGCAGTCCAGACCTATCTCTCATTGAAAATGTGTGGAGCATTATGAAGCGTAAAATACAACAGTGGAGACCCCGGACTATTGAACGACTGAAATTCTACATAAAACAAGAATGGGAAAGAATTCTTTTTCAAAGCTTCAAAAATTAGTTTCCTCAGTTCCCAAACGTTTATTGAGTGTTGTTAAAAGAAAAGGTGATGTAACACAGTGGTGAACATGCCCTTTCCCAACTACTTTGGCATGTGTTGTAGCCATGAAATTCTAAGTTAAATCCATCCATCCATCCATTTTCTACCGCTTATTCCCTTTCGGGGTCGCGGGGGGCGCTGGCGCCTATCTCAGCTACAATCGGGCGGAAGGCAGGGTACACCCTGGACAAGTCGCCACTTCATCGCAGGGCCAACACAGATAGACAGACAACATTCACACTCACGTTCACACACTAGGGCCAATTTAGTGTTGCCAATCAACCTATCCCCAGGTGCATGTCTTTGGAAGTGGGAGGAAGCCGGAGTACCCGGAGGGAACCCACGCATTCACGGGGAGAACATGCAAACTCCACACAGAAAGATCCCGAGCCTGGATTTGAACCCAGGACTGCAGGAACTTCGTATTGTGAGGCAGACGCACTAACCCCTCTGCCACCGTGAAGCCCTCTAAGTTAAATATTATTTGCAAAAAAAAAAAAGAAGTTTATGAGTTTGAACATCAAATATCTTGTTTTTGTAGTGCATTCAATTGAATATGGGTTGAAAAGGATTTGCAAATCATTGTATTCCGTTTATATTTACATCTAACACAATTTCCCAACTCATATGGAAACGGGGTTTGTATATATATATATATATATATATATATATATATATATATATATATATATATATATATATATATATATATATATATATATATATATATATATATATATATAACTGTATATACACACACACATACATACACACACACATGCATACAATCATACATACATAGAAATATATATATATATATATATATATAAACTGTATATACACACACACATACATACACACACACATGCATACAATCATACATACATAGAAATATATATTTATTATTTTTGATATTTTTTAAATATTTAAGAATCCTTAAAAATAAGAATCGTGACCCTTTTATCTCTACAATCAACACCAACAACATCAACAAATTCTCCAAACATCTCCTTGAAACAATTTCCCTCTCTGGAGCGCCGACGACCAACTCGGGGGTCGCCGCGCCTCATTTTTTGGGGCGAATGGCGGGCCGGCGCCAGAACTCCATGGCAACACTGGCCGACGTCAACACGCTCGCTCCTTCTTTTTTTAAAAAAAGGGCGGAGAGTGAGTTGTTGAGGAGGACCCTTCAAGTCCCCGGTATTCCATTATCCGCCCTGTGATGTACGAGCCCCCCCCCCGCACACACACACACACACACACACTAGGGACGACAGTCTCCCCTCATAAAACCATCCTCCGCCCGACCGCCTCTCCTCCTCATCTTCTCCTCTCCTGGTCCACATCCATCAAGGCGACACACACACACACACACACACACACACACACAAACACACACACACACACGCACACACACACACACACACACACACCACACACCAACTAATTCCCGAACCAAAAGACCAAAACCGAAAATCCCGGCGAGGACGCAACCAGGGGCCACACGGGAGTCGTGACTTCAAGACGCCGACCTCGGCACTTTTTGGACGGCGGCCGTCGGCGGGGACAAAGTGAGGCGCCGTCAACAAGTTCGCGACAGAAAAAGAAGGTCCAAAAAAAAAAAAAAATCACTCACCGTTACATGTTGGGGTCCAGCGTGGGTGCGGCGTCACATATCCAATCCTTACGGGGAAGGGGGAGCACACCTTGTTAGCTCCTCGGCTCTCTCGCTAAAAGCTCGCATCCTGTTGCCTGAGGAAACCTGACAGAGAGAGAGAGAGAAAGAGAGAGAGAGAGAGAGAGAGAGATGTAGTAGTAGTAGTACGAGGTGTGACGGAGAGGGTGTGTGTGTGTGGGGAGGGAGGGAGGGGTGGCACATGCGGTAATCCGCGCATCAGCGTGTTTTCGGCGAGGAATGAGAGTACGAGCGAGGGATGCGGAGGGGAGGCAAAAAAGAGGAGGAGAGAAGGCAACGGTGAATGAGAGGGATGCAGCATCCTCCCTCCACTCTCTCTCTCTCTCTCTCTCTAACTCTCTCTCTCTTCCACACACACACATACACACATCCGTGTGGTTCCGACATTCTGGGGACCTCCGAAAAACGCCTCCCTCTTTAGGACCACCCTTTCTAGATGTACAAAGATGTGCATTTACAACATTAATAATACATTTATACTATGCAAATATTTTTAAAAAAAGCTTGTTGAGTTGGAATTTCACAAGAAAAACGTAAAATGTTGGCAATGGTATAATAGAAGTCGTGGTTTTACTTAACGCAAGTCAAAATTTTAGCATGGAAGTTAAAGTAGCAATGATCGTCACACACACACCAGGTGTGGCGAAATTATTCCCTGCATTCGACCCATCACCCTTGATCAACCCCTAGGAGGTGAGGGGAGCAGTGAGCAGCAGTGGTGGTTGCGCCCAGGAATCCTTTTTTGGTGATTTAACCCCCAATTCCAACCATTGATGCTGAGTGCCAAGTAGGGAGGTAATGAGTCCCATTTGTATAGTCTTTGGTATGACTCGGCCGAGGTTTGAACTCACAACCTACCAATCTCACATGTTAAAAGTATTAATTTTACTCAATAACAGTCGCAGTTTTACAAGAAAGGCTTAAAATTATGGCAATTTTATGAAGAATCGTCATTTCGCTTGACAAAAGTCAGTATTTTTTAAGAAAACATAAAAATGTTGGCAATATTATAATAATAATCAGAATTTTACTTGGCAAAATGATGACAAAAGTAATTATTTTAATCAAAAAATGTCACTATTTTATAAGAACAACAAACACAATTACCAATGTCATGACAAAAGTCATAATTTTACAAAAAAATGTCACTATTTTTCAAGAACAACAAAAAAAATTGGTAATATTGTGATAAAAGTCAGAAATTTTTATGACAAATGTCACCATTTTGCATTAAAAAGTAATAATTTTTACAAGAAAAACCTGGAATTGTGGCTGTATTGTAATAAAAGTTGTTGTTTTACTCAACACAAGTAAAAATGTTACAAGAAAAACTGAACATTTGTGCAAGGTTTTGATAAAAGTTGGAATTGTATTCAATAACAGTTGCAAATTTTACCAAATAAAACGTTTAAAATTTTGACAATTTTACAAAGAGAGTCATAAATTTTACCCTACAAAAGTAACAATTTTATAAGAAAACTGTAAAATTTTGGCAATCGTGTAATAATAAATCGGATTCTTACTTGGCAAAATAATGGTTAAAGTCATCATTTTAAAAATTACTATTTTAGAAGAACAACAAAAACAATTGGCAAAATTGTGATAAACGTCAGAATTTTATATGACAAATGTCCCCATTTTTCATTAAAAAGTTTTACAAGAAAAACCTGGAACTTTAGCAGTATTATTATAAAAGTCGTCATTTACTCAACACACGTCAAAATGTTACAAAAAAACTGAACACTTGTGCGATATTATGATCAAAGTTGGAATTTTACTCAACATTTGCTGTTTTACAAGAAAAGCTTAAAATTATGGCAATTTTATGAAAAGAGTCGTCATTTTACTCGACAAAAGCCACAATTTTATAACAAAATTTAAAAATGTCGGCAATATTACAATAATAATCGGAATTCGCATTGGCAAAATGATGACAAAAGTCATAATTTTACTCAAAAAATGTCACTATTTTACAAGAACAACAAAAATTGGCAATACAGTGATAAGTCAGAATTGTATATGACATATGTCACTATTTTTCATTAGAGTAAGAGTTTTACATAAAAAAAGTAATATTTTTTACAAGAAAAACTTGGCAGTGTTATAATAAAAGTAGTCATTTTACTCTAAATTTACAAAAAAAAACTGAACATTTGTGCAATGTTATAATAAAAGTTGGAATTTTACTCAACAGTCAGTTTTAAAAGAAAAGCTTAAAACTATGGCAATTTTATGAGAAGAGTCGTGATGTCACTCGAAAAAAGCCACAATTTTATAAGAAAACTTAAAAATGTTAGAAATATTACAATAATAATCAGAATTTTACTTGGCAAAATGAGGTCAAAAGTCATCATTATACTCAAAAAATGTCACTTTTTTACAAGAACAACAAAAGCAATTGGCAACATTGTGATAAAAGTCTGAATTTTATGTCAAATGTCACCATTATGCATTAAAAATTAATCATTTTACATGAAAAAGTAATAATTTTACGAGAAAATATGAGAAATTGTTCCCAAATTTAAAAGAAAAGTCAACACATTGTGAGAAAGACTTAAACTTAGACTTAGACAAACTTTAATGATCCACAAGGGAAATTGTTCAAAGACAGAGAAAAAAATACTGCTTTTAGTTCATTTTTTTTTTTTTTTGGGTTGTAATTGTTTTTTAATCTTCATTACTTTACTTCAAGTTATTACAGTTTGTCTCTATATAAATAATTATTCTATTTTTTTTTCATGTATCTTGGCCAAAGGTGGCACATTTCAATTTCTTACACACACGTGTTATTTCATATGTTGACCAGAGAGGGAGCACTTCAAATGTTTACACACCCTTGTTATTTCATTTGTTGACCAGCGGGGGCGCACTTTTAAAATTGACAGTCAATTTGAAAAATCCCTCCATTTTGGGACCACCCTAATTTTGATAGATTTCACCACCAGGGGGTGCAAATGAGATCTCTCTTTTTTGTTTTTTGTAACGTGCTTAAGGCCGTTGACCAAGGATTTAGGGACCACAGTTGGCCCCTGTACCGCACTTTGGGCAACCCAGCTGTAGAAGCTAACTGTTAACGGCCACTATAGTCTGAGTAGCGTAGTGTATTTGTTCATCCTATGGTTGTCTTACGTCAGCATTGGAAGTCGTAAAATCAGCTGTTCACCTGGCGGGTTGTTTTCCGGGGATAAATAGGGAAGTCCTTCTTTAGCTGCTGTCTTGTTTTATCATATATTGCTGCCTTTGCACCTGTTAACACAATGTTCACTTTTGTATGCACGTTAAATCAACAAAAAATTGCTGACTTTGGAGCAATGTTCACGGACTCTAGCTCTATTAGATGCAATAGTTTTCCGTATTGGGACCATGATTTATGTCCTAACTTGTTCACCGGTCCTCATGTGGTAGCTACTTTTCCTTGTTGATGTCTCAAGAAGGATAGAAATACAAGAACACACACACATACACTCATTCTTGTATTTACCTTCTTGAGAACAGAGACAAATGCTGACTTCTTTAGGACCACCCTTTCTAGATAAATAAAGGTTTGTATTTACCACATCAATAATATATACATACTATGCAAGTATATACTGTATATGAAAAAGTACGCTTTTTAAGCTTTTGTATGCACATTAAATAAACAAGACAATCCTGACTTTGGAGCAATGTTCACGGACTCCAGTATTTGGCTCTCTATTAGATGTAATGGTTTTCCATATTGGGACCATGATTTCGGTCCTGACTTGTTCACACCTCCACACATGGAAGCTACTTTTCCTTGTTGCTGTCTCAAGAAGGGTAGAAATACAACAACACACAAACACACACATTGAACAAGTTAGGACTGAAATAATGGTCCCAATAAGGAAAACCATTGCATCTAATAGAGAGCCAAATACTAGAATCCATGAACATTGCTCCAAAGTCGGGATACAAGTGCATACAAGCAAGTTTTAAATCAACACAAAAATCACGACTTTGGAGCAATGTTCACAGACTCTAGTATTTGGCTCCCTATTAGATGCAATGGTTTTCCTTATTGGGACCATGATTTCAGTCCTAACTTGTTCGCTGGTCCTCATATGGAAGCTACTTTTCCTTGTTGATGTCTCAAGAAGGGTAGAAATACAAGAACACACACACATACACACATTCTTGTATTTCTTACATTCTTGAGACCAGAGACAAATGCCAACCTCTTTAGGACCACCCTTTCTAGATATATAAAGATTTGTATTGCCCACATTAACAATATATATATATATATATATGTATATATATATATATATATATATATATATATATATATATATATATATATATATATATATATATATATATATATACTATTCAAATATATTTTAAAAAGGGTAAGCTTTTTAAGCTTTTGTATGCACATTAAATCAACAAAACAATCCTGACTTTGGAGCAATGTTCACAGACTCTAGCTCTATTAGATGCAATGGTTTTCCATTTTGGAACCATGATTTATGTCCTAACTTGTTCACCGGTCCTCATATCGAAGCTACTTTTCCTTGTTGATGTCTCAAGAAGGGTAGAAAAACAAGGACACACACACACACATTTTTGTATTTACCTTCTTGAGACCAGAGACAAATGCCGACTTCTTTAGGACCACCCTTTCTAGATATATAAATATTTGTACTTACCACATTAATAATTTATACATACTATGCAAGTATATACTGTATATAAAAAAGTAATCTTTTTAAGCTTTTGTATGCACATCAAATAAACAAAACAATCCTGACTTTGGAGCAGTGTTCACAGACTCTAGTATTTGGCTCTCTATTAGATCCAATGGTTTTCCGTATTGGGACCATGATTTCGGTCCTAACTTGTTCACACCTCCTCATATGGAAGCTACTTTTCCTTGTTGATGTCTCAAGAAGGGTAGAAAAACAAGAACACACACACACATACATGTATTTCTGACCTTCTTGAGACCAGAAACAAATGCCTACCTCTTGAGGAACACCCTTTCTAGGAATATAAAGATTTGTATTTACCACATTAATAATATATACATACTATGCAAATATGAAAAACAAAGCTTCATATGCACATTAAATCAACAAAACAATCCTGACTTTGGAGCAATGTTCACGAACTCTAGTATTTGGCTCTCTATTAAGACAAAGATTTCGGTCCTAACTTGTTCACACCTCCTCATATGGAAGCTACTTTTCCTTTTTGATGTCCCAAGAAGGGTAGAAATACAAGAGCACACACACACACACACACACACACACACACACACACACACACACACACACACACACACACACACACGCTACTACCCCCCACCCTGCTTACAGATTGCATTGCACTGATGAAATTTTAATGCTTCTTTTAGAAAGAATAATGAACATAGTCCCGGGAGTAGGGGGGGGGGGGAGTAGGGGGGGGTTCCAGCGCACACCTTTAGGAATGCATGTTTTTGATGCTAACACACACACATTTGTCACATACACACACACACTTGTCACACACACTCACCAACCATTTTCTCCGAGGAACACACCCGCTGACGACCGACAACATGGGACAAAGTGAGGGAGCGCACACACACACACACACACACACACACACACACACACACACCCTACTAATGTGGAACAAAGAGCAGGAGGCAGCATGAGACGGGGTAGCAAGACACACCTTAGCGTCAGACGTTTCCTACCGGAACGGAAAATGGAAGAATCGATTCGCACCCGAATTGCGATTCTTATTTGTCCCAATTCTAATTTGATTTTGTAAAACTGAATTTTTTGAATTTTTTTTTTAAAATGTCCTTTTTAGGCTTTTCTAAGCTGTAACCTGTTTTGACAGTTACTATACCGGATAATGCCTAGCGAAGATTGGTTTTAATCGGGATTTGATTCCGAATCAAATCGTCAACCAACGAGTCTGAATCGGATCGAATCATTAGGTGAATTGGAAGACCGGGGTGGTGGTTTCTCTCTCTAAGAAGGGGAACCGGAGGGTGTGTTCCAACTATCGTGGGATCACACTCCCCTGCCTTTCCGGTAAGGTCTATTCAGGTGTACTGGAGAGGAGGCTACGCCGGATAATCAAACCTCGGATTCAGGAGGAACAGTGTGGTTTCCGTCCTGGTCCTGGAACTGTGGACCAGCTCTATACTCTCGGCAGGGTTCTTGAGGGTGCATGGGAGTTTGCCCAACCAGTCTACATGTGCTTTGTGGACTTGGAGAAGGCATTCGACCGTGTCCCTCGGGTAGTCCTGTGGGGAGTGCTCAGAGAGTATGGGGTATCGGACTGTCTGATTGTGGCGGTCCTCTCTTTGTATGATCAGTGTATATCCTGGGCATGACGTTAAAGTGGAGGCTCCTCTATGGGGTCTCGGGGCACTAGGGGGTTAACCCCTTTACTAGAGGGGGGGGGGTGGTTGCCCACATCTGAGGTCCTCTCCAAGGTTTCTCATAGTCAGCATTGTCACTGGCGTCCCACTGGATGTGAATTCTCCCTGCCCACTGGGTGTGAGTTTTCCTTGCCCTTTTGTGGGTTCTTCCGAGGATGTTGTAGTCGTAATGATTTGTGCAGTCCTTTGAGACATTTTTGATTTGGGGCTATATAAATAAACATTGATTGATTGATTGATACGGTTACCCCAGGTGGCCCTTGGCAAAGGCCTAGTACCTGACTGCCCACTAGCCAGGAATACGGTGAAGACCTCAACGGCGGAGCAGGCAGGAAGACGGTATATTTAAGAACTACCACAATGGCTGCGATGGCAGAGGAAGGCTGGAGCAGAAAAGGGTCCCCAGTTGTCTTGGACTCCGTGCCACTGGACACTGTTCCGATTCTGTCAAGGATCATGTGGTGACTGTCCGTGCACCAGTCTCCCCACGTTAAACAAAGTCACGCACAGGCATCCTCCATAAAAGGGATGCACCCCTATCAGGATGATTGTCGTACTCGTTTGAGTGACCACCGATGATGATGATCAGTGTCAGAGCTTGGTCCGCATTGCCGGCAGTAAGTCGGACCGGTTTCCAGTGAGCGGGGGACTCCGATGCTCCTCAACACGGAGAGGAGCCAGATGAGGTGGTTCTGGCATCTGGTCAGGATGCCACCCGGATGCCTCCCTGGGGAGGTGTTTAGGGCACGTCCGACCGGTAGTAAGCCACAGGGAAGACTCAGGCCACGTTGGGAAGACTATGTTAAAGGCTGGTCTTGGAACGCCTCGGGATCCCCCGGGAAGAGATGGACGAAGTGGCTGGGGTGAGAGAAGTCTGGGCTTCTCTGCTTAGGCTGCTGCCCCAGCGACCCAACCTCAGAATTACGATTCTTATGTCTAAAGATTCTTAATCAATTAAAAAATATATTTTTCTTTCTTTCTCCCAAAATATGTCCTATCCAGTCACTTGAGTAACTACTATCTATTACTTCGGCTTATCTGAGGTTGGGTCGTGGGGGCAGCAGCCTAAGCAGGGAAGCCCAGACTTCCCTCTCCCCAGCTCCTCTCGATAGATCCCAAAGCGTTCCCACGTCAGCCGGGAGATAGTCTTGCCAACATATCCTGGGTCTTCCCCGTGTCCTCCTACCGGTGGGACGTGCCCTAAACACCTTCCCAGGGAGGCATCCGGGTGGCATCCTGACCAGATGCCCGTACCTCATCTGTCTCCTCTCCATGTGGAGGAGCAGCGGCTTTACTTTCAGGTCCTCTCCAAAGCGAGAGCTTCTCACCGATCCAAAGGAGAACTCCATCACCCGGCTGAGGAAACTTATTTTGGCCGCTTGTACCCTTGATTTAGTCCTTTCGGTCATAACCCAAAGCTCATGACCATAGGTGAGGATGGCAACGTAGATTGACCGATAAATTGAGAGCTTTGCCTTCTGGCTCAGCTCCTTCTTCACCATAACGGATCAATGCACTGATCCACCTGTCAATCTCACGATCCACTCTTCCCTCACTCGTGAACAAGACTCTGAGGTACTTGAACTCCTCCAAGATCTCTTCCCCAACCCAGAGATGGCACTCCACCATTTTCCGGGCGAGAACCATGTACTCGGAATCATCCCATTAGTTTCCCACTCGGCTGTGAACCGGTCCAGCGAGTGCTGAAGATCCATGGCCATATGAAGCCATCAGGACCAAATAATCTGCAAAAAGCAGAGACCGGATCCTGCATCCACCAAACTGGATCCCCTCAACGCCCTGACTGTGCCTAGAAATTCTGTCCATAAAACCTATGAACAAAGGGCAGCCCTGGCAGAATCCAACTCTCACTGGAAACGGGTCCAACTCACTGCCGGCAATGCAATGACACTGCTCATACAGGGAGAGGACCAAGTCCACAAAGAACATGTAGACTGGTTGGGCAAACTCCCATGTAACCTCAAGGACCCTGCCGAGAGTATGGAGCTGGTCCACAGTTTCACGACCAGGACAAAAACCACACTTCCCCTCCTAAATCCGCGGTTTGACTATCCGGCATAGCCTGCTCCCCAGTACACCTGAATAGACCTTACCAGCAAGGCTGAGGAGTGTGATCCCACAATAAACGGAACACACCCTCCGGTCCCCCCTCTTAAAGAGAGGAACCACAACCCCGGTTTTCCAATCCAGAGGCACCACCCCCGATGTGAAGTGAAGTGAAGTGAAATTATATTTATATAGCGCTTTTTCCTCAAGTGACTCAAAGCGCTTTACATAGTGAAACCCAATATCTAAGTTACATTTAAACCAGTGTGGGTGGCACTGGGAGCAGGTGGGTAAAGTGTCTTGCCCAAGGACACAACGGCATTGACTAGGATGGTGGAAGCGGGGATCGAACCTGCAACCCTCAAGTTGCTGGCACGGCCACTCTACCAACTGAGCTATACCACGCAATGTTACAGAGTCTTGTCAACCAAGGCAGCCCCACAGCCTCAAGAGCCTTAAAGAACTCCGGGTGGACCTCAGCCTCGCCACCGAGGAGCTTTTTAACTAACTCGGCAACCTCAGCCCCAGAAATAGGAGATCCCACGACAGATTCCCCCAGGCACTGCTTATTGAAGACGTCTTCGAAGTATTCCCTCCACAACATCCGTAGTCGAGGTCAGCAGAACACCAGGGTGTTGACAGTACACGGCTGCGGCTACGGATGGTGGTCCAGAATCGCTTCAAAGCCGTCTGCTTACATAGAGATGTCCAAAAACGTAATTTTTACAAATGCATTATTGGACAATTAATTTTTAAAAATGTTGGATAATTATGAATCAATTTAAAATCCGGCAGAACAAGAATCGTGATTGGGATGTGCATCGGGTTATTTCTTTTTTGCAACCCTAATTTTTTGGGGACGGAGTAGATCGGTTGGTCAGGCAGCCGTGCCAGCAACCAGCCATCCTTGTCACGACTGTTGTGTCCTTGAGCAAGACACTTCACCCTTGCTCCTGGTAGGTCGGGGTTAGGGCCTCACACGGCAGCTCCCGACATCAGCGTGAGTGAATGGGTGAATGTGGAAATGGTGTCAAAGCACTTTGAGTACCTTGAAGGTAAAAAAGCGCGTTATAAGTTGTGGAGGGAGATGGGGCCAGCGCTGTCTACAGGAGCAAAAGTCACCGCCACTGTCCATGGTGCTGAGGACAGAGCACCATCAGACGGGGGAGTGGGGGGGCAGTGCTGACGGCTAGACACAGCTGGCAGGTGATTAGATTTCACAGGTGGTACGTGTTCATCTAATCATCTGTTGTCTTTAACAGTAAGCGGCCGGGAGCAGGAGGAGAGAGAGGATACGGACGTGGCTGAAAAGTCGTGTCCTGCTGGAGAGAGAACTTTATTTAAAACTTTGTGATTATTACAACATTGTTAAAAACTGCACGCTGGGCTGACAGTGGGACTGCGAGGAAGCAACTTCCACACAAGTATAACTAATTTACCATTTATTTATCATTAAAAATTAAAACTTTTCAAAAGAGGTTACAGGTTAGAAAAGCTTATCCTGCTTACATGGCGATGGTCTAAAAACCTCTTTAAAAATGTATTCCTGTTGGAAAAAAATATTTTTACATATATTTTTTTTAATTATTAATTTTTGAAAATTATAACTGTTTATAGCCAGGAAGAGTAAGAATCGCCATCCGGATGTGAATCGATATTTTTGTGCATCACCCTTTTCTTTGTGAGTGAGGTAAAAAAAAAGGGGGTATTTATTGATAAGTGAAAAGAAGTGCTCTGCCTGGACAGACTACGAAGAAAACAAAACCAAACAAAACTACCGAAACCCAGTAAAACTGTCATGAGAAATGTGGAGCAGATGGCGTCCACAAAGTAGTGCGTATTGGGTTTAGCATCTGTAATCCATGTCGCGACAACGAAAGTAGGGAAAAGGATCAACTTAAATAGTCCTGATTCCAAACAGAAAACAGGTGAGGGGAAATGCAACAAGGGGAAAACACCAACACAACCCGGAAGACCCGCCAAAATAAAAGCACAAGACAGGAAAATGGCCTCCCAAGTGTTATCCCTATTAGAAGGGCCACAGAGGTGTCAAGCGTTGATAAAAAGGAGTGAGGTAAAAAAAAAAAAAGGGGTATTTATTGATAAGTGAAAACAAGAAGTGCTCTGTCTGGACAGACTATGAAGAAAACAAAAACAAAACTCTTGAAACCCAGGAAAACACCCACGGGAAATGTGGAGCAGACGGCGTCCACAAAGTAGTGCGCTTATTGGGCTTGGCATTAAAAGGCTCCTCTGTAATCCATGTCATCAACTATCAATGTCCCGACAACAAAGCTAGGGCAAAGGATCAAACAGAAAACAGGTGAGGGGAAATGCAGCAACGGGAAAAACACCGACAACACCCGGAAGCGCCGCCAAAATAAAAGCACAGGACAGGAACTAACACAAATCATTGGAGAACACTAACGAAAATGCAACATAAGGCACGGCCTGGTGTAACCACCGTGACAAGAGGAAGTCATCGCCCAGGAACATGAGCTCCGTGAGGGAAGGTTACCGTCATCCTGGACAGACTATGAAGAAAACAAAACAAAACTGCTGAAACCCAGCACAACAGACACAAGAAATGTGGAGCAGATGGCGTCCACAAAGTAGTGCGTATTGGGCTTATGAATAAAAGGATCATCTGTAGTACATGTCATCAATTATCAATGTCCCGACAACAAAGGTAAGGAAAAAGATCAAACAGAAAACAGGTGAGGGGAAATGCAGCAACGGGAAAACACCGACAACACCCGAAAGAGACGCCAAAATAAAAGCACAGGGCAGGAACTAACACGAAACACAGGAGAACACTAACAAAAACGCAACATAAGGCACGGCCTGGTGTAACCACCCATGTCAAGAGGAAGTCATCGCCCAGGACCATGAGCTCCATGAGGGAAGGTTGCCGTCATCCTGGACAGACTATGAAGAAAACAAAACAAAACTGCAGAAACCCAGCAAAACAGACACAAGAAATGTGGAGCAGATGGCGTCCACAAAGTAGTGCGTAATGGGGTTAGGATTAAATGGCTCCTCTGTAGTACATGTCATCAATTATCAATGTCCCGACAACAAAGGTAAGGAAAAGGATCAAACAGAAAACAGGTGAGGGGAAATGCAGCAACGGGAAAAACACCGAAAACACCCGGAAGCGCCGCCAAAATAAAAGCACAGGACAGGAACTAACACGAAACACAGGAGAACACTAACAAAAACGCAACATAAAGCACGGCTTTGTGTAACCACCCGTAACAAGAGGAAGTCATCGCCCGGCGCGGTGATCCATCCATTCCTTTCACAATAAGAGCGTGACCGGGACATGGCTAACGTCTGGTGTTAATGGAAAAAAAAAGGCCCCAGCTGTTCGACATCCTCGCCGGCCTTTTAATTTCCTGTCGTCGCCACGTTCTAGATTTGACCCCCGGACCACCAAGCCCTCCTTCCGCCGCCAGCTGGACCACACGGGTCGGCAGCGGAGACGTGGTAATAATATTCATAATTAATAACCACGTCGGGAAGAGAGGAAGGCCGGCCCCCCGGATAATTGGAAGACATTAGCGGCCAGGCTCGGGTGGGAGAGAGATTGACGACTCGTCATCCCCCCATCGCTAGCTCCATGCTAATTTACATTGGATATGCCATTAACATGCTACTGGTTAGCATTAGCAGTTTTACATGGCAATTTCAACGCCTCCAAATTGGTTAATGAAAACCACAACTAAGCTGGTGGGCGTTAGAGACCGCGTATACAACATAAATGATATGAATATGGGCGACGAAAGAGCTTTAAAAACTATCATAATATCTTGATAATGACTATTACCCAGATTGCGGCTAACGCCCCTCCACAGCGCAAAAAGTCACTTCTGAGTCAGTAAAACCCGCCTCAATCGCCGGTAATAAACTATGCGTTTCTTACAAGTAGCTTGGTCACGATATGCTATGCTACACACTGGAGTAGAATAAAATGAGCCATGCTAACCGCTAAGCTAGACCGCGTGAAGGTACGCAGAAGTGGGTGGATCGATACAAGTATCAACACTGACGATACTAAGTGTAATATCAGTATATGGTCAATACTACAATGATGTTTTTGAATATTCCAAAATCCTTGAGATATATATATCTCAAGGATTTTGGAATATATATATATATATATGTATATATATATATATATATATACACATTTGATATATATGTATATACAAATATAAATAATATATATCAAATGTATATAGATATATAAATTTGATGCATATTTATTTACACACATATTGTCAGTCTAGTCACTGACAGTTTGGTTATGTTATAGTTTTCCCTCTGTGTTTTATCTTCAAAAAATGCAGGAAAAACACAAACCAGGAACCAGGAACCAGGAGACAGGAAACAGGATCCAAGAAAACAGGTGAACTGGAAACAGGTTAACAGGAACCAGCAAACAGGAACCAAGAAAACTGGAGACAACTACCAGCCAACAGTCCACAGCATACAGCTAGTAATACTCATATCATGCAAAGCCCTGACTGGCCTGATTGGCAATTGCCACCAGGTGTGCCAGACTGCCAATCAGTGACAGGTGAGGGAAATCTGCACCCAAGGAGACAAGCAGGAAACTGAACCAAAATAAGTGCGCTGACAGGAAATAAAAGCGGACATTCTAACCTAATTGTTGTAAAGTAAGTTTATTTTGTCTTTTATATTTTAAAGTTGTGTACGTTGTATTCAAATATTTGTCCCTTTATATATTGTACAATATCTGAAAAACAAATGTACCTCCTCCCAAATGTGTCACTACCAAAATATAGTTTCATGTATGAATACAAAATATTACGTTTACTTCTCTTTTGTAAAGACTTTTTTCATTTATTGAGGTTTTTCTACAGTAAAATTAAAATGCACATTTAAACACATGTTCTAACTTCAATTGATACAATTCATCAATATTGTTGTGCAAACAATGATTTGTGTTATTATTGGCTGGTGACAAATGTTGTCCCTTTTTATTGTGCATTTTTTATTTAAAACTGAAATCCAAACAACGATGCTAAATAGTTGTATTTGTAAGTTGAGACAACATTGATGTCTAACGTTGGAGCCACGTTGTTTGGTTGAAAAATTACCAAATTTCAATGGTCAAATCAACGTCACAACCCAACATTGAATAAACGTCGAAAAAACATGTTGTCTCAACCTTGTTTTTGTGTTGGAGAATATTGGTTGAGAAAATAACCAAAAATCAATGACAAATCAACGTAACAACCTGGCATTGAATAAACGTCGTCATAAAGCATGTTGTTTCAACATAGCATATGTATTGGAGAATATTGGTTGGGAAAATGACCAAAAATCCATTACAAATCAACGTCACATCCTGACATTACATTAATGTTTTGAAAAATAATTTTGTTTCAACGTTGAATATGTGTTGAAGGATATTGGTTGGGGAAATAACTAAATATCAATGACAAATCAACGTCACATCCTGACATTGAATAAATGTTGTGAAAAATAATTTAGTTTCAACGTTGTATTTGTGTTGTAGAATATTAATTGGAAAATGACCAAAATTCAATGACAAATCAACATCACATCCTGACATTGAATACATGATGTGAAAATAATGTTGTTTCAACATTGTATTTGTGTTGAAGAATATTGGTTGGGAAAATGACCAAAAATCAATGACAAATCAACGTCACATCCTGACATTGATTAAACGTCATCATAAAGCATGTTGTTTCAACGTTGTATATGTATTGGAAAATATTGGTGGGGAAAATTTCCAAAATTCAATGGTCAAACCAATATTACAACCTGATATTGAAATAAATCGTCAAAAAGCATGTTGTTTCAATGTTGTATTTGTGTTGTACAATATTGGTTGGGAAATGATCAAAAATCAATGACAAATCAACGTCAGATCCTGACATTGAATAAATGTTGTGAAAAATAATGTTGTTCCAACATTGTATTTGTGTTGTAGAATTACAGTTGAGAAAATGACCAAAAATCAATGACAACTCAACGTCACATCCTGACATTGAATAAATGTTGTGAAAAATAATTTTGTTTCAACGTTGTATTTGTGTTGTACAAAATAGGTTGGGAAAATTACCAAAAATCTATGACAAATCAACGTAATAACCTGACATTGAATAAATGTTGTCAAAAAGCATGTTGTTTCAACACTGTATTTGTATTGGAGAAAATTGGTTGAGAAAATTACCAAAAATCAATAACAAATCAACCTCACAACCTGACATTGATTAAACGTTGTTATAAAGCATGTTGTTTCAACGTTGTATATGAATTGGAGAATATTGGTTGGAAAAATGACCAAAAATCAATAACAAATCAACGTCACAACCTGACATTGAATAAATGTTGTCATAAAGCATGTTGTTTCAACGTTGTATATGTGTTGTAGAATATTGGTTGGGAAAATGACCAAAAATCAATGACAACTCAACGTCACATCCTGACATTGAATAAATGTTGTGAAAAATAATTTTGTTTCAACGTTGTATTTGAGTTGTAGAAAATAGGTTGGGAAAATGACCAAAAATCTATGACAAATCAACGTCATAACCTGACATTGAATAAATGTTGTCATAAAGCATGTTGTTTCAACGTTGTATTTGTGTTGTAGAATATTGGTTGGGAAAATGACCAAAAATCAATGACAAATCAACGTCACATCCTGACATTGAATACATGTTGTCAAAAAGCATGTTGTTTCAACGGTGTATTTGTTTTGGAGAATATTGGTTGGGAAAATTACCAAAAATCAATGACAAATCAACGTCACAACCTGACATTGATTAAACGTTGTCATAAAGCATGTTGTTTCAACATTGTATATGAATTGGAGAATATTGGTTGGAAAAATGACCAAAAATCAATAACAAATCAACGTCACAACCTGACATTAAATTAATGTTGTGAAAAATAATTTAGTTTCAACATTGTTTTTCTGTTGGAGAATATTGGTTGGAAAAATGACCAAAAATCAATGACCAATCAACGTCACATCCTGACATTGAATAAACGTTGTCAAAAAGCATGTTGTTTCAACATTGTATATGTGTTGTAGAATTACAGTTGAGAAAATGACCAAAAATCAATGACAACTCAACGTCACATCCTGACATTGAATAAATGTTGTGAAAAATAATTTTGTTTCAACGTTGTATTTGTGTTGTACAAAATAGGTTGGGAAAATGACCAAAAATCTATGACAAATCAACGTCATAACCTGACATTGAATAAATGTTGTCAAAAAGCATGTTGTTTCAACACTGTATTTGTATTGGAGAAAATTGGTTGAGAAAATTACCAAAAATCAATAACAAATCAACCTCACAACCTGACATTGATTAAACGTTGTCATAAAGCATGTTGTTTCAACGTTGTATATGAATTGGAGAATATTGGTTGGAAAAATGACCAAAAATCAATAACAAATCAACGTCACAACCTGACATTGAATAAATGTTGTCATAAAGCATGTTGTTTCAACATTGTATTTGTGTTGTAGAATATTGGTTGGGAAAATGACCAAAAATCAATGACAAATCAACGTCACATCCTGACATTGAATACATGTTGTCAAAAAGCATGTTGTTTCAACGGTGTATTTGTTTTGGAGAATATTGGTTGGGAAAATTACCAAAAATCAATGACAAATCAACGTCACAACCTGACATTGATTAAACGTTGTCATAAAGCATGTTGTTTCAACATTGTATATGAATTGGAGAATATTGGTTGGAAAAATGACCAAAAATCAATAACAAATCAACTTCACAACCTGACATTAAATTAATGTTGTGAAAAATAATTTAGTTTCAACATTGTTTTTCTGTTGGAGAATATTGGTTGGAAAAATGACCAAAAATCAATGACCAATCAACGTCACATCCTGACATTGAATAAACGTTGTCAAAAAGCATGTTGTTTCAACATTGTATATGTGTTGTAGAATATTGGTTGGGAAAATGACCAAAAAACAATGACTAATTAACGTCACATCCTGACATTGAATAAACGTTGTCAAAAAGCATGTTGTTTCAAAGTTGTATTTGTGTTGGAGAATATTGGTTGGAAAAATTACCAAAAATCAATGACCAATCAACGTCACATCCTGACATTGAATAAATGTTGTGAAAAATAATTTAGTTTCAACATTGTATTTCTGTTGGAGAATATTGGTTGGAAAAATGACCAAAAATCAATGACCAATCAACGTCACATCCTGACATTGAATAAACGTTGTCAAAAAGCATGTTGTTTCAACATTGTATATGTGTTGTAGAATATTGGTTGGGAAAATGACCAAAAATCAATGACTAATTAACGTCACATCCTGACATTGAATAAACGTTGTGAAAAATAATGTTGTTTCAACGTTGTATTTGTGTTGTAGAATTACAGTTGGGAAAATGACCAAAAATCAATGACAACTCAACGTCACATCCTGACATTGAATAAATGTTGTGAAAAATAATTTTGTTTCAACGTTGTATTTGTGTTGTAGAAAATAGGTTGAGAAAATGACCAAAAATCTATGACAAATCAACGTCACAACCTGACATTGAATAAATGTTGTCATAAAGCATGTTGTTTCAACGTTGTATATGTGTTGGAGGATATTGGTTGGGAAAATAACCAAAAATCAATGACAAATCAATGTCACATCCTGACATTGAATAAATGTTGTCAAAAAGCATGTTGTTTCAACACTGTATTTGTATTGGAGAAAATTGGTAGAGAAAATTACCAAAAATCAATAACAAATCAACCTCACAACCTGACATTGATTAAACGTTGTCATAAAGCATGTTGTTTCAACGTTGTATATGAATTGGAGAATATTGGTTGGAAAAATGACCAAAAATCAATAACAAATCAACGTCACAACCTGACATTAAATTAATGTTGTGAAAAATAATTTAGTTTCAACATTGTATTTCTGTTGGAGAATATTGGTTGGGAAAATGACCAAAAATCAATGACTAATCAACGTCACATCCTGACATTGAATACACGTTGTCAAAAAGCATGTTGTTTCAAAGTTGTATTTGTGTTGGAGAATATTGGTTGGGAAAATGACCAAAAGTCAATGACAAATCAACGTCACATCCTGACATTGAATACATGTTTTCAAAAAGCATGTTGTTTCAACGGTGTATTTGTTTTGGAGAATATTGGTTGGGAAAATTACCAAAAATCAATGACAAATCAACGTCACAACCTGACATTGAATAAATGTTGTGAAAAATAATGTTGTTTCAACGTTGTATTTGTGTTGTAGAATTACAGTTGGGAAAATGACCAAAAATCAATGACAACTCAACGTCACATCCTGACATTGAATAAATGTTGTGAAAAATAATTTTGTTTCAACGTTGTATTTGTGTTGTAGAAAATAGGTTGGGAAAATGACCAAAAATCTATGACAAATCAACGTCACAACCTGACATTGAATAAATGTTGTCATAAAGCATGTTGTTTCAACGTTGTATATGTGTTGGAGGATATTGGTTGGGAAAATAACCAAAAATCAATGACAAATCAATGTCACATCCTGACATTGAATAAATGTTGTCAAAAAGCATGTTGTTTCAACACTGTATTTGTATTGGAGAAAATTGGTAGAGAAAATTACCAAAAATCAATAACAAATCAACCTCACAACCTCCATCCATCCATCCATCCATCATCTTCCGCTTATCCGAGGTCGGGTCGCGGGGGCAACAGCCTAAGCAGGGAAACCCAGACTTCCCTCTCCCCAGCCACTTCGTTTAGCTCTTCCCGGGGGATCCCGAGGCGTTCCCAGGCCAGCCGGGAGACATAGTCTTCCCAACGTGTCCTGGGTCTTCCCCGTGGCCTCCTACCGGTTGGACATGCCCTAAACACCTCCCTAGGGAGGCGTTCGGGTGGCATCCTGACCAGATGCCCGAACCACCTCATCTGGCTCCTCTCGATGTGGAGGAGCAGCGGCTTTACTTTGAGTTCCTCCCGGATGGCAGAGCTTCTCACCCTATCTCTAAGGGAGAGACCCGCCACACGGCGGAGGAAACTCATTTCGGCCGCTTGTACCCGTGCTCTTATCCTTTCGGTCATGACCCAAAGCTCATGACCATAGGTGAGGATGGGAACGTAGATCGACCGGTAAATTGAGAGCTTTGCCTTCCGGCTCAGCTCCTTCTTCACCACAACGGATCGGTACAACGTCCGCATTACTGAAGACGCCGCACCGATCCGCCTGTCGATCTCACGATCCACTCTTCCCTCACTCGTGAAGAAGACTCCTAGGTACTTGAACTCCTCCACTTGGGGCAGGGTCTCCTCCCCAACCCGGAGATGGCACTCCACCCTTTTCCGGGCGAGAACCATGGACTCGGACTTGGAGGTGCTGATTCTCATTCCGGTCGCTTCACACTCGGCTGCGAACTGATCCAGCGAGAGCTGAAGATCACGGTCAGATGAAGCCATCAGGACCACATCATCTGCAAAAAGCAGAGACCTAATCCTGCGGTTACCAAACCGGAACCCCTCAACGCCTTGACTGCGCCTAGAAATTCTGTCCATAAAAGTTATGAACAGAATCGGTGACAAAGGACAGCCTTGGCGGAGTCCAACCCTCACTGGAAATGTGTTCGACTTACTGCCGGCAATGCGAACCAAGCTCTGGCACTGATCGTACAGGGAACGGACCGCCACAATAAGACAGTCCGATACCCCATACTCTCTGAGCACTCCCCACAGGACTTCCCGAGGGACACGGTCGAATGCCTTCTCCAAGTCCACAAAGCACATGTAGACTGTTTGGGCAAACTCCCATGCACCCTCAAGAACCCTGCCGAGAGTATAGAGCTGGTCCACAGTTCCACGACCAGGACGAAAACCACACTGTTCCTCCTGAATCCGAGGTTCGACTATCCGACGTAGCCTCCTCTCCAGTACACCTGAATAAACCTTACCGGGAAGGCTGAGGAGTGTGATCCCACGATAGTTGGAACACACCCTCCGGTCCCCCTTCTTAAAGAGAGGAGCCACCACCCCGGTCTGCCAATCCAGAGGTACCGCCCCCGATGTCCACGCGATGCTGCAAAGTCTTGTCAACCAAGACAGCCCCACAGCATCCAGAGCCTTAAGGAACTCCGGGCGGATCTCGTCCACCCCTGGGGCCTTGCCACCGAGGAGCTTTTTAACTACCTCAGCGACCTCAGCCCCAGAAATAGGAGAGTCCACCACAGATTCCCCAGGCACTGCTTCCTCATAGGAAGACGTGTTGGTGGGATTGAGGAGGTCTTCGAAGTATTCCTTCCACCTATCCACAACATCCGCAGTCGAGGTCAGCAGAACACCATCCGCACCATACACGGTGTTGATAGTGCACTGCTTCCCCTTCCTGAGGCGGCGGACGGTGGTCCAGAATCGCTTCGAAGCCGTCCGGAAGTCGTTTTCCATGGCTTCCCCGAACTCTTCCCAGAATATTGGTTGGGAAAATGACCAAAAATCAATGACTAATCAACGTCACATCCTGACATTGAATACACGTTGTCAAAAAGCATGTTGTTTCAAAGTTGTATTTGTGTTGGAGAATATTGGTTGGGAAAATGACCAAAAGTCAATGACAAATCAACGTCACAACCTGACATTGATTAAACGTTGTCATAAAGCATGTTGTTTCAACGTTGTATTTGTGTTGTAGAATATTGGTTGGGAAAATGACCAAAAATCAATGACAAATCAACGTCACATCCTGACATTGAATACATGTTTTCAAAAAGCATGTTGTTTCAACGGTGTATTTGTTTTGGAGAATATTGGTTGGGAAAATGACCAAAAATCAATGACAAATCAACGTCACAACCTGACATTGATTAAACTTTGTCATAAAGCATGTTGTTTCAACGTTGTATATGTATTGGAGAATATTGGTTGGAAAAATGACCAAAAATCAATAACAAATCAACGTCACAACCTGACATTAAATTAATGTTGTGAAAAATAATTTTGTTTCAACATTGTATTTGTGTTGGAGAATATTGGTTGGGAAAATGACCAAAAATCAATGACTAATCAACGTCACATCCTGACATTGAATTAATGTTGTGAAAAAGAATGTTGTTTCAACGTTGTATTTGTGTTGTAGAATATTAATTGGGAACTTACCAAAATCCAAGAGTCAAATCAACGTCGCAACCCAATATTGAATATTAATAGTCAAAAAGCATGTTGTTTCAACGTTGTATTTGTGTCGCTCAACTGGAGGACTTAATTCAACAAGTTCTCAACGTTGTTTCAATGTCTTCTGCCTGCCGGGAAGCGAGTAAAGTATCTTTTATCGGTGAACATTTGTGATTTATTTAATTGGAAATGGGATCTATTTTTTTTTCAAAATCCATAGCATAATTCCGCAGTCCTGGGGGTCCGGAAGAGAAGCCCGCCCGCCTCCCGAGACACTTAAGTGGCCTCTTCAATAATTAATCACAGGCTAATCCTAGCTTTTACGGGCTTGTATTTGTTGTTTCCTTGGCGACGCCCACTCCCGCCGAAACAACGGCACTTGCTGTGATGGCACCGATGATTGCCGCCCCACTCATCCTTCCATTCCTGACTTTGTCTGTTCTCCCGTCAACTTTGTACGGCAGCTTTCGTCGGCGCTTAACGATTAAAAAATTGTTGACGGGAACATGCAGACGTTTCCTCATTATTTTCTTCATTAGCGTAAGGAAGTGCTGCTAATTGGAAATTTCAAATTATTCTTACAAAAACAAAAAAATATTATCACAAACAACACAAACACTATTATTGCAAATGACACAAACCTTGGATGATAAACAACAAATAACAAACTATTATTAAAAATAAAAAAGACTATTATTACAAACAACAAAGTGTTGTATTACAAATGACAAAACACAATTATTACAAACAACACAAAACTATTATTACAGACAACAAAAAACTTTTATTTCAAACAACAGAAACAATTATTGCAAAAAAACCATATTATTACAAACAACAACAAATATTTAACAACAACAAAATACAACAAACACAAAACTATTGTTACAAAAAACAAAAAACAATTATTTCAAACAACAGAAACTTTTTTTGCAAAAAACAACATATTACAAACAACGACAAAAAATATTTAACAACAACAAAATATAACAAACAACCGGAAACTATTATTACAAACAACAAAAACAATTATTTCAAACAACAGAAACTATAATGGCAAAAACAAAATATTATTACAAACAACAACAAAAATATTTAACAACAACAAAACATAAAAACAACACAAAACTATTAATACAAACAACAAAAAACTATTATTTCAAACAACAGAAACCATTATTGCAAAAACAACATATTACTATAAACAACAACAAAAAATATTTAACAACAACAAAATATAACAAACAACAAAAAACTATTATTTTAAACAACAGAAACTATCATTGCAAAAATAACATATTAAAAACAATAACAAAAAATATTTAACAACAACAAAATATAACAAACAACAGAAACAATTATTGTAAAAACAACAAATCACAATAAACAACAACAAAAAATATTAAACAACAACATAATACAACAAACAACACAAAACTATTACAAACCACAAAACATTATTATTTCAAACAACAGAACTATTATTGCAAAAACAACATATTACAAAAAACAACAAAAAATATTCAATAAATACAAAATATAACAAACAACACAAAACCATATTACAAACAACAACAAAAATATTATTTCAAACAACACAAAACTAACATCGCAAAAACAACATATTATTACAAACAATAACAAAAACTATTTAACAACAACAAAATATAACAAACAACACAAAACTATTATTACAAACAAAAAAAACGGTTATTTAAAAAAAACAGATACAATTATTACAAAAATTTAAAAAAACATTATAACAAACAACAAAAACAATTATTATCCATCCATCCATTTTCTACCGCTGATTCCCTTTGGGGTAAACTATTATTACTAACAACAACAACAATTTTCAAACAACAGAAACTATTATTGCACAAACAACATATCACTATAAACAACAACAAAAAATATTTAACAACAAAATATAACAAACAACACAAAACTATTATTACAAACAACAAAAAACAATTATTTCAAACAGAAACTATTATTGCAAAAACAACATATCACTATAAACAACAACAAAAAATATTTAACAACAACAAAACATAACAAACAACACAAAACTATTATAACAAACAACAAAAAACAATTATTTCAAACAACAGAAACTATTATTGCAAAAACAACATATGGTTACCAACAATAGCAAAAAATATTTAACAACAACAAAATATAACAAACAACACAAAACTATTATTACAAACAACAAAAAACTATTATTTCAAACAGAAACTATTATTGCAAAAACAAAAAAAACATTATTACAAACAACAAAAACTATTATCATCCATTCATCCATTTCCTACCGCTTATTCCCTTTGGGGTAAACTATTATTACAAAAAACAAAAAAATATTAAAAAACACAATTATGAAAAATTAAAAAAAACTATTATGACAATGAACAAAAAAGTATAATTACAAACAACAACAAAAACATTATGACAAACAACAAAAATATATTATAGCAAAATCCAAAAACTATTATTACAAACAACAAAAACTATTATAACAAAAAACTTATTACAAATATCAAAAACTATTATTACAAACAACAAAAACAATTAAAGCTGCGAGCAGTGATGGACGGGACCAATTGGGCTGCTGCCCCCGCGACCCAGGTGGTTGAATCACTCTCCTGTGCTTTTTTTGAAGCCGACACGACAAACGGCCTCAGAGGACACTTTTTAAAAAAGGCAAGTTTTTTTAGCCATTTTTTGTATTTAAGGGGAAATTGCAAACTCCCTGTTGATTTTAGCTGGGGGTTGTCAGTGTATGAAATATAGTTCTAAGTGTAGAAATGTTTTTCAGCGCAGCGGTTCTTTGAAGGCTAATAAAATCAAAACCGGACCATCCATTGTCTTTACCGTAGCATAAAAAGTGCAGATGGCCTTAAAACGTCACAACAGTCCGGCACGACGTGTAGGAACCCAAAATAAAGACTCGACATAAAAAGAAATTCAATTGGAGCAGAAACATAGGAGGAAACGGGATTAAAACCCGATGCTAACCGCCCATTGAAAATACATGGGTACGGCTAGTAGCTACTATTAGCAAACGGATAGACCTACCAACTCGGCGCATAAAAAGTGCAGATGGACTTAAAACGCCACAACAGTCAGGCAAAATGCGAAAGTACCCAAAATAAAGACTCGACATACAAAGAAATTCAATCGGAGCAGAAACATAGGAGGAAACGGGATAAAAACCCGATGCTAACCGCCCATTGAAAATACATGGGTACGGCTAGTAGCTACTATTAGCAAACAGTTAGACTTACCAACTCGGTGTAATATCTTAACATCGACACTCTCTCGTCGCGACTCGGCCCTGATGGTCGGCACCTATAAGTTTACAATTAGTTGTAAAATGTTGGACGTGTTAGGACTTCGCATGGCTGCAGTTGTGTGACCTCAAGTATGCAAGAATCCAGGAGAGCAGAAAGCAGGTAAGATGATTTTAATTTCATCAAAGTAAAATATATAAACAGAAAGCAGTCTTGCATGGAGATGTTCCCAACATAATTTTAATTTCATCAAAGTAAAATATATAAACAGAAAGCAGTCTTGCATGGAGATGTTCCCAACATAGTTTTAACTTCGAGCACTGTGTGACAGATTTTTACAGGACCTCCCCCTCAAGGAACAGATACCAGATGTTCCCTGGAAAAGAAAAATGAAAAAAAAAGTCCACAAAGTAAGGGAGGGTGGAGGGAGGATTTGGTGGAGGGTCGCCAAACCTTGTGTCCCCGCAGCCAGCGAGGGAAAGTCAGGTGGCGACGGCGCGTAGAGCGCCGCTGGAACTGGCGAGGCGGGCGGCCACGGAACAGCCACATCATTGGTGAGTGCATCCCGCGAGGAGGACGCCCAGGGCACGGCCACATCCGCGGCTGACGTGGAGGCGGGCGCGCTGAAGCAGGCCCGGAGACAGCAGACAAAGCGGCGGGGACTGCAGCCGAAACAGATACCTTTGCAGGAGGCGGCTGAGGAGCCGATGTTGGTGCCGGCGTGGAAGCGGCAGACGTCATCAACGGCGTGGAAGCGGCAGACGTCATCAACGGCGTGGAAGCGGCAGACGTCATCAACGGCGTGGAAGCGGCAGGCGTCATCGGCGGCGTGAAAGCGGCAGGCGTCATCGGCGGCGTGAAAGCGGCAGGCGTCATCGGCGGCGTGAAAGCGGCAGGCGTCATCAGCGGCGTGAAAGCGGCAGGCGTCATCGGCGGCGTGAAAGCGGCAGGCGTCATCGGCGGCGTGAAAACGGCAGGCGTCATCGGCGGCGTGAAAGCGGCAGGCGTCATCGGCGGCGTGAAAGCGGCAGGCGTCATCGGCGGCGTGAAAGCGGCAGATGTCATCGGCGGCGTGAAAGCGGCAGATGTCATCGGCGGCGTGAAAGCGGCAGATGTCATCGACGGCGTGAAAGCGGCAGATGAAGACGAAGGGGGAGGAGCCGCAAATGCCGGCTGGGGAGCAGCAGATGCCGGCGGCGACGAAGCCCGCCGTGGTTCTGCCACTGGCGGCGTTAGATCTGTGCGCAACGCCGGCATTGGAACTCGGCGTGGAGCCGGCATTGGAGTGGTGCGTAATGCCGGCGTTGGAACTCTGCGTGGAGCCGGCGTTGGAGCTGTGCGAAAGCCCGCCAGGGACGTAGATGTCTCCGTGGAAGGAGACGCTGGCGGGGATGACAGCGGTGTGTGCCTGGCTGCACCGCAGTGTATAGTGGGCCCCCCTCCACTAGGTGGCTGCCAGACACCGTTCACACTTGCGGGAAGACGTGCCTGCTCGTCGGAGTCCCCCGGTGCGAAAACCAGGGACGGGCGGGAGGGCACCAGGAGGAGGGACGAAGACACGTCCCGTGCCGAGTCCCAGCAGGAGGACAAAAGCGACCTCACTGTGGGCTCCACTGGAGCTCTCGGCGAACCAAAAAAGAGAGCGGGAGCTGGCAAAAAGAGCAGCCGGGGAGCAGCCGCTGGAAGCTGCGTATGAGCAGGGAGAAACAGCTCAGCAGACGACGGGAAGGATGGCGTCGGCGGACGTGCCGGTCGGAGAGCCGCAGTCGGCGACGGAGCCGCAGGAGCCGCGAGACGTGAAGGAGGAGGCGGGCGCGCCGGTCGGTGAGCCGTAGCCGGCAGCGTTGCCGAGAGGAAGGATGGCGGCGGAGGACGCGCCGGTCGGACAGCCGTAGCCGGTAGCGTTGCCGCGGGAGCCGCGAGGCATGCAGGAAGTGGCGGACGTGCTGGTCGGAGAGTCGTAGCCAGCCGTCGAGCCGAGAGGAAAGATGGCGGCGGGGGACGCGCCGGTCGGAGAGCCGAAGCCGGTGGCGTTTCCGCGTCTGTAGGCGTTGCCGCGTCTGTAGGCTGGGACCGCACAAACCTGGCCTTCAAGTCCTCCAGGAATTGTGCGGTCCAGAACGTCGGCTGAGGATTGCCGACAGGGATTCTCGCGAGGTCACAATTTTCTGGCTCGAAGTTATTGTTAGGACTTCGCATGGCTGCAGTTGTGTGACCTCAAGTATGCAAGAATCCAGGAGAGCAGAAAGCAGGTAAGATGATTTTAATTTCATCAAAGTAAAAGATATAAACAGAAAGCAGTCTTGCATGGAGATGTTCCCAACATAGTTTTAACTTCGAGCACTGAGGAGTGCTCGAGTGAAACATAAATAGACCTATGTTGATTGACAGCAGCTGAGGACCGCTGCCAATCACCGGCGAGTGTGACAAAAACAGTGCTCAGCGGAGTAAACGGGAAGTATAACAAAATAAGAGCACTGAACAGGAAATAAAGTACAAAACACGAAAAACTATCAGAAAGTAAGTGACAGATTGTTACAGGACGGTTGTTTTTACGACTTGCAGGCAAACAACAACTTTAAAACATACAGGCTTAGCTACGGCACCTGGCAGCCAGCTTGGTATTGACGATCACAGCCCCTCCCTCACGAATGTTGGTGCGTGCGCACCAGCAGTAAACGGTACGGAAAAAAAAAATTAAAAATAAAAGTCTCCCTCACTGTGTCTGCGCACGGCGGCCACCTTTGAAATAGTTTTCAGCTCAGCGGTTCTTTGAAGGCTGATAAAATGAAAACCGTGGCCGTAATTACAACTATTTCATCAACTTTTAATCAGAAGGGTTCAATCTCTCTCTTGTGGTAGTTTAAAGCTGACACGACAAACGCGCTCACAGGAGATAATGTTTGAAAAAAGGTGACCGGTTTTTACAAAACTTTTGTTTTGACGGGGGGATTACAAACT
This sequence comes from Nerophis ophidion, assembly GCF_033978795.1. Taxonomy (NCBI): domain Eukaryota; kingdom Metazoa; phylum Chordata; class Actinopteri; order Syngnathiformes; family Syngnathidae; genus Nerophis; species Nerophis ophidion. The sequence continues at coordinate 48,398,716 of NC_084620.1, read as the reverse complement.
TCCTGTTGATTTTTGCTGGGGGTTGTCAATATATGAAAGGTAGGTCTAAGTGAGACCTACATAGAGGTTTTTGTTTCAAGTCCCTACGACATTCCTACTGGAAGTGACAGGCAGTTTTGTCTGTGTTTTCTTACTAGGAGCAATTTTGTCTGTGTTTTATTCCTATGGAGCGCTAGAGCGCAATTTTGAGTTTTGGGATTAGGTTTTTTTGATTAGATCGCAATTTTCGCCATTCCTGGTGTGTGTGTCCACTTTGGTGAACTTTGAAGCATGTTAAGGGGGTCACATTACAGCCAAGGTGAGTGTTTTTACAAAACTTTTGTTTTGAAGGGGGAATTGCAAACTTCCTGTTCATTTTTGCTGGGGGTTGTCAATAAATGAAACGTAGGTCTAAGTGAGACCTACGTGGAGGTTTTTGTTTCATGTCTCTACGACATTCCTACTGGAAGTTACAGGCAGTTTTGTCTGTGTTTTCTCCCTAGGGGGCGCTAAAGCGCAATTTTTCGTTTTGGGGTTAGGTTTTTTCATTAAATCGCAATGTTTTCCAGTGCTGATGTGTGAGTTTAAGGGGGTCAAATTACAGCTCAAAGCTGCGGAATAATAATAAAGAAAGAATAAAACGCTAAAATTCCACAGGGTCGTCTGTCCCAAAGGGACATTCGGTCCCTAATTATTCCAAACAACAACAAAAACAATTCTTACGCACGTTTGTCTTGTTTAACCCAGAGAAGTAATTGAACTTGTGTTTATTAAGCATTTATGGACACTTTCTGCACGACCCTGATCTCTGGAGGAGGAGGCGGAGAATATTCGTCTTCCGGCAATCAAACTTTTATTATATTCCTCAACACAGACCCCTACCCCATGGACACCGTTTGATGCCATTGTGTTGGAAATGAATGCAATAAATCATTCGTCCGCCCCGCCCTACGTCCGCTCCATCATTTCTGGACGTAGCGCCGCAGCTGCCACGCGTTTTGGGCGTCATCTTTGTTTTATGGGCGTGGCCTGTGGAAAGGCCATCTAGGGATGGGCGACACGATGAAATCTACAAAATTTCTCAACCAGCTTTTGCAAGGAATTTAAGGATTTCACCATCTCCATAATATCCTCAAAAGGTTCAGAGAATCTGCACATAACATCAAATACTCGTGACCTTCGAGCCCTCAGGCTATACTGCATCAAAAAGCCACATCATTGTATAAAGGATATCACCACATGGGCTCAGGAACACTTCAGAACACCACCTTCAGTAACTACAGTTTGTCACTACATCTGAAAGTGCAAGTTAAAACTCTACAATGCAAAGCCAAAGCCATTTATCAACAACACCCAGAGACGCCGTCCGGCTTCGCTGGGCCTGAGTTATGTGACGCTTGGCTGGCATTGTGGTGATGGTTCGTTCTCTCAATACATGCATCGTTCTCTCAATTGATGCAGTCGGACTTGGACACAGCGTGAAGGTAAGGAATGACGATTTATTTATCACTACAAAAACAGACTACGAACAGAAAACACTTGCACAAGCCGCTAAAGACAAAACAAACAGAACTAGCATGGGAGTTAGAAAGAACTGAAAGCGCCAGCATGTAAGCTAGAGAAACAAACAGAGGAATAGCGTCCAAGCTAATGAATACAAAAAGTATTTTACCACAATTGGGGATAGCGACGTCACCTGTTGCATCGCACAGCAAACTGGACTGCGAGAGTGAATGAACAAAAAGGGCAGGCTTAGATAAAGGATATAATCACAGAGCAGGTGCGCATAAAAACAAGATCCAGGTGACACTAATGTGTGGCTAAGGCAACGGAAACAAACAGGAACTGCCACCAGGAACTAAGGAAGACAAAAACCGAACAGGATGTGATATACAAACAGAACAAAACCAGAATATGACTTGATCCGAGCCACGGATCATGACAAGTTCATCTAAGATGGACTGAAGCAAAGTGGAAAAATTGTTCTGTGGTCTGAAAAGTCCACATTTTAAAATGTTTTTTGGAAACTGAGGAAAATAACCACCCGGATTGTTCTCGGCGCAAAGTTGAAACGGCAGCATCTGTGACGGTATGGGGGTTTATTAGTGCCCAAGACATGGATAACTTACACATCTGTGAAGTCACCATTAATGCTGAAAGGTTTTGGAGCAACATATGTTGTCATCCAAGCAACGTGATCATGGACGCTCCTGCTTATTTCAGCAAAATAATGCCAAGCCACGTGTTACAACAGCGTGGCTTCATAGTAAAAGAGTGCGGGTTCTAGCCCGGCCTGCCTGTAGTCCAGACCTGTCTCCCATTAAACCAATTAAAAGGATTTGCAAATCATTGTATTCTTTTGGGTTTTGTATTTAATGGCCCTTTGACATAGTACTCCATCATAAACACAATGACACGCGTCTTGGGGAAACACTTAGGAAGACCTTCAGACCCGTCGATGCAGCGTGGAGCTTGTCTGCGAGCTGTCACGGCAGCCATCTGAGACAGGTTTGTGAGCGATGGGTGCGTTTAATCTGCCATGTTCCAGTGTCTCCACTGACGAGAGAACTTCTATCAACAACACCCGCCACCAAGCGCATGTTTCCCAGGTGTCGTCAAAGCTTCTGGTGCAGTTGGAGAGACGATATATCAGATAGGAACTATTATTACAAACAACAACAAAATAAAAGTACAAATACCAAAAAAAAAACAATTATTACAAACAACAATAAACTATTATTACATTTAAAATGTTTGATTACAAATAACGAAAAAACCATTAGTACACACAACATAAAATAATATTTCACACAAAAAAACCTGTTATTTCCAACAACAAAAACTATTATTACAGAAACAAAAATATTTTTATAAACAACAACAAAATATTACAAACAACAAAAGAATATTATTTCAAAAAACAAAAAAATATTACAAATAACAAACACTATTAGTACAAAGATCAAAACATATTACAAAAACAAAAAATAATATTACATACAACAAAAACACTATTATTACAAATAACAAAAGATCTATGATATAAACAACAAAAATTATTATTACAAATAACAAAAACTATTATTACAAACAACAACAAAATGTATTACAAATAACAAAACACTATTATTACAAACAACACAAAACTAGTATTACAAACAACAAAACATTAGTGTTTTAAAAAAACAAAAACTATTTTTACAAAAAACAAAAAATATTATTACAAACACCAAAAACTATTGTTACAAAAACAAAAACTGATATCACAGAGAACAAAAAACTATTATGACAAACAACAACAAATAGTATTACAAACAACAAAAAGTAATATTACAAACAACAAAAACTTATTATTACCAACAACAACAAACTATTACTTCAAAAACAGAAACTATTCTTACAAAAACCCAAAAATATCATGACAAACAACTAAAACTATTATTACAAACAACAAAACCTATTATTACAAATTACAAAATATTATTACAAAACAAAAACACTATTATTACAAAATAACAAAAAACTATTATGACAGACAACAAAAAATTATAATTACAAACAACAACAAAACTATTATGACAAATAACAAAAACTATTATTACTAACAACAAAAACTGTTATTACAAACAACTACAAAAATTATCATTACAAACAACAACACAACTATTATTACACACAACAAACAATAAAAAACTAATATTATGACAAACAACAAAAAATATAATTACAAACAACAACAAAATATTATGAAAAACAAAAAAGTATTATAACAAACAACAAAAAAGTATCATCAAAAAAAAAAGAAAACTTATTACAAACAACAACAAAACTATCATTACAAACAACAAATACTATCATTAGAAACAACAACTAATATTACAAACAATAGAAAAACTAATATTAAAAATGACAAAAATTATTATGACAAAAAAAAACTATAATTACAAACAACCAAAAACTATTATGACAAACAACAAAAATGTATTATAACTAAAAACAAAATTACTATTATCACAAATAACAAAAACTATTATTACAAACAACAAAAAATATTATTACAAACAATAAAAAACTAATATTACAAACAATAAAAAAAACTAATGTTACAAAAAATAAAAAACAAATATTACAAACTACAAGAGGTGTTATCACGAGACGAAGAAGAATTTACACCAGCAGCAGAAATGAGTGATTTGCTAGAAAGCTCAGGAGAAGGAGATCAGAATGATGACATCATGGACTTGTAATAAATGGTTGGCATATAGAGCATCCTGATTGGCAACCAGGAACAGGTGTGTAGTACATGTAATACTATAGTACATTTTTAGTCTACTGAATACCTGCATTATCCTTTCCAACCTTACGTCAGGTTCAAACAACAAACCATCTATTAAACAAGACAAGAAGCAAGGAATCAAAAAGAGACAGGATTCAATTCAGCTCATGAGGAGAGCGTGTCGACCTGCACCCTCGTACAGTGTCACGCCGCCGTTCTGGGGAGGGAGCTCCACGCCTCCTCCTTTATTTGGGCATTTCCTGATTACATAGGTGCTTCCAAGGGGAGGGGTCATAAACTGCTGCTGCACTGGGTCATAAACAGTTCAAACAGAAAAGTGCTTGGTGCGGCGTCGGGGATGCCCCCTCGCTGCTTTTGTAGATTTCGGGTCCTGATAAGGTCCTTTCTCGAAGATCTGAGAAACCGACACCTCTACGGCGCATTCCATCGCACACAGTGGAGGTTTACAAGCCATCCGCCTTTTTGCTTGATAAAATTAAAAAAACAGCTTTGGTAAGCGCCAGTGGATCGTAACCGCAGGCCGCAGTGCAACCTCAACTCAAAGTTGTGTGATAACTTATATACAATTATTCTGACACCTTACCCTTTCCATCTTTTGTAACTGAGCTACTGTGTGGAAAAATTTCTCTTGCGGATGAATACAGTTTGTGCAAGTCTAAGTCTAAGTCATACATTGTATGACTTTAATTTATTTTCATGTAATTTTTTTAAGGTGTGGCATCTTTTATTTTATTTTATTTTGTAGTAGTAGTGACTTCCTCCTGGTCAACGTTCACGTTATTGCACTGCGTATGCAAGTGAGGTCGGCCACATTGGGGCCCAATGCGGATTTTACACTGGAGTCTAGTTTGCATTTTACTTGCAGTGTAAAACAGTCAGCTGGAGAAAAAAAAGTCAGACTGAAAAAAAAAAAACAGCTATTCGGGCCATTTTGTGTCGGGTGTCTAAATAAATAGGAGGAGCACGTAAGCAAAGTCGCCAGGCAGGAGACGGACAACAAACGGTGGTACTGCATCAACAACCGACATCAGTGTGTAAAGGATATCACCACACGGGCTCAGGAACTCTTCGGAAAACCACTGTCAGTCACTACAGTTTGTTGCTACATCTGTTAGTGCAAGTTAAAACTCTACAATGCAAAGCCAACGCCATTTATCAACAACACCCGGAAACGCCGCCAGCTTCACTGGGCCTGAACACATCTAATATGGACTAAATCAAAGAGGAAAAAGTGTTCTGTGGTCTGACGAGAGTCCACATTTCAATTTATTTTTGGAAAATGTGGACGTCATGTCCTCCGGACCAAAGAGGAAAAGAACCATCCGGATTTGTATAGGCGAAAAGTTGAAAATGCCAGCATCTGTGATGGTATTGGGGTTTATTAGTGCACAAGACATGGGGAACTTATACATCTAATGGTAAAAGGTACATACAGGTTTTGGAGCAACATATTTTGCCATCCAAGCAACGTTTTTCTTCATTGACACCCCTGCTTATTTCAACAAGACATCGGCAAGCCACGTGTTACAACAGCGTGGCTTCATAGTAAAAGAGTGCAGTTCCTAGACGGCAGCAAATAAAAATCAGCGGGACGTTCGACAGCAAAAAAAATCAACAGCTCAGGGCTTGTTTGCCGCAAATGACATTTTCATTTTTAAAGTCGGCCTAATTAAATTGCCATGCGCGGTCACACCACGTAATTTACTAATCCCAATAAAACTGCCGCCACGTGCAGACTTGAGAGGCACAAAGTGTAAATATGATAGGCTGACCATATTGTGAAATCCCGAAAAGGTGAAAATTTGCCAATAATACTTGAACTTGCTTTATAAATAATATACAGTATTTATTCAAATAAAGCATTTTTCCCCTCTGTTGACAGCAGCGTTGGCGCTAGGAAATTTCAATTTTCCACAGTAAAATTTTTGGGGTTCTGTCTATCTGTGTTGGCCCTGCGATGAGGTGGTGACTTGTCCAGGGTGTACCCCGCATTCCGCCCGATTGTAGCTGAGATAGGCGCCAGAGCCCTCCGCGACCCCAAAAGGGAATAAGCGGTAGAAAATGGATGGATGGATGGAATTTTTGGGGTCCCACTTTTTTATAAGCGTTTTAAAAACAAATGATGAATGTTTGCATTGTCCTGTTATATCTCACCTTCTATATTGTGTTTTGGAAAAAGGTCGTCATAAACATTACTCCATTCTTTAAAAAACAAATTTGTATGCATATGTAAATGTACAAACGTACATTGAAAATAAACGCAACCCTAACTCAAAATGCCGGACATTTGAGGCATTTAAGAAACTCCACCCGGACAGCCCGAACAGTCCCTCGAAAAAGTGGGAAATAAGCCGTGAACCCGTCGAGGCGCATCATCGGGGTCGGACCGCCGGGGCCGTTCTCTCGGTTTGACAGGCAGGTAAAGGAGGGACAAAGGAGTGGCGAGGGAAACGATTACGTTTAATATTTAATGTGGCTTTTTGGAATCTGATGGACAAAATTTACAAAAAAGACCTGTTGATAGAAGAATCCTATTGGCTATGACATTAGTCTTTGATGGCAACATATGTTGCTCCAAAACCTGTATGTAGGTAGGAGACAAGTCTGGACTACAGGCAGCCCAGTCTAGTACCTGCATTATTTTACTATGAAGCCACACTGTTGTAACTTGTGGCTTGGCATCGTCTTGCTGAAATAAGCAGGGGCGTCCATGATCACGTTGCTTGGATGGCACAACATATAGTGTTCCAAAACCTGTATGTACCTTTCAGAATTAATGGTGCCTTCACAGATTTGTAAGTTACCCATGCCTTGGGCACTAATACGCCCCCATACCATCACAGATGCTGGCTTTTCCACTTTGCGCCTGGAACAATCCGTATGGTTCTTTTCCACGTTGGTCCCAATGACACGACGTCCACAGTTTCCAGAAATAATTGGAAATGTGGACTCGTCAGACCACAGAACACTTTTCCACTTTGCATCAGTCCATCTTAGATAAGCTCGGGCCCAGTGGCGTTTCTGGGTGTTGTTGATAAATGCCTTTTGCTTTGTATTGTAGAGTTCTAACTTGCACTTACAGATGTAGTGACCAACAGTAGTTACTGACAGAGGTTTTCTGAAGTGTTCCTGAGCCCATGTGGTGATATCCTTCACACACCGACGTCGCTTTTTGATGCAGTACCGCCTGAGGAGGATCGAAGGTCCGTAATATCATCGCTGACGTGCAGTGATTTCTCCAGATTCTCTGAACTTTTTGATGATTTTACGGAGCGAAGATGGTGAAATCCCTAAATTCCTTGCAATAGATGGTTGAGAAATTTTGTTCGTAAACGCATTTGTCCTGGGTTGTGAACGACCGAGCATTTCACGGAAGCTGCTTTTACACCCAATCATGGCAACCGCCTGTTCCCCAAATAGCCTGTCCACCTATGGGATGTTCCCAATAAGCGTTTGATGAGCATTCATCAACTTGCTCAGTATTTTTTGCCACTTGTGCCAGCTCTTTTGAAATAAGTTCCAAATGAGCTAATATTTTTGGAAAATAACGTTTCTCAGTTCGAACGTTAAATATCTTGTCTTTGCAGTCTATTCAATTGAATATAAGTTGAGAAGGATTTTAAAATCAATTTTATTCTGTTTTTATTTACCATTTACACAACGTGACAACTTCACTGGTTTTGGGTTTTGTATATACTGATTATGATCATCAATCAAATGTTATTATGCATAATTAAAACACTTACAACATGTCAGTGACATCAAACTAGCCCAAAGACACTTAAAACCCTTTTTAAAACAGTCCTGTTCAGAGCAGCCTATTATTATTATGACTATTATGTTCATAGTATATTCTATACATGATTTTAATTCCATGGATCCTGCAACTTTCAAAGATGAATAAAAAATTATCTCCCCCGACATGGTACGCGGGTCCTAAAGGCACGTTAAAAGGCACCCTTTCTTTTGCGTACTCCTTACTCCGCACGTTTTCTACGCTCGCTGCATTTACTGGAAGCTGTTTAATAAAGCCGCTTCATTTCCCGCTCATAAAACCTCCGGTTTACGATATATCACTTTGGTTTAACATCATATATTCCAACTCCCTGCCTCCGGTTTTGACATGGAACTCGTCGACTTGGCACATTTATTCACTCTCAGCCTTTTTTGCCCTCTCGTTATTGGAATAAAAAGGTGTAAAAAAAAAAAAATTTCGACATCCTTGAGTGAGTCGGGCGTCAGCTGAGAGTTAATGGACTCTGGCCTGAACCCGAGCTGTGGTATTCAATTATTACAATGTTATTACAATGTAATTACAATGTTATTACAATGTTATTACAAGCTCCCGATCACTGACTGTATATTTCATATGTGTGTGTGTTTGGGTCTTTCCACGGCAAGTAAATAAGTCAGGTAAAGCCAAAAATAAAGACATGTCGTATTTTCCAGACCATATGGCACGACAGATTATTAGGCGCGTAAAAGGAGTCATATTATTATTGTTTTATTTATTTTTTAAATTTAAGTCATTTCCTGTGAAATAACGTCCGACCGGAACTCTCTAATAACTAAAGTTCCTTGGGCGAATAATGTAAACTCCCTACACCTGTATGTTTTAGTGCTTACATGGCGGGTTTACTGACGGATATAAGTAAGAACTTTAGACTACTTTATATCAGAAATGGCAACAGCGGAGGATAAATGTCCAATAACAAGAAGGTAGAGAAAAAGAAGAAGTCGGCACAGATTAATCACTGCGATTATGTTACGGACCTTCGATCCCTCAGGTGGTGCTGCATCAATAACCGACATCAGTGTGTAAACGATATCACCACATGGGCTCAGGAACACTTCAGAAAACCACTCTCAGTCACTACAGTTCATCGCTACATCTGTAAGTGGCAAGTTAAAACTCTACTATGCAAAGCCACAGCCATTTATCAACAACACCCAGAAACGCCGCCGGCTCCGCTGGGCCCGAGCACATCTAAGATGGACTGATTCAAAGTGGAAAAGTGTTCTGTGGTCTGATGAGTCCACATTTCAAATTGTTTTTTGGAAACTGTGGACGCCGTGTCCTCCGGACCAAAGAGGAAAAGAACCATCCGGACTGGTATAGGCGCAAAGTTGAAAAGCCAGCATCTGTGATGGTATGGGGGTGTATTAGTGCCCAAGACATGGGTAACTTACACATCTAATGCTAAAAGTTACATACAGGTTTTGGAGCCACATATGTTGCCATCTACAAGCCGTCTTTTTCATGGACGCCCCTGCTTATTTCAGCAAGACGGTGCCAAGCCACATTCTGCACGTGTTACAACAGCTTGGCTTCAAAGTAAAAGAGTGCGGGTACTAGACTGGCTTGCCTGTAGTCCAGACTTGTCCCCTACCTACATACAGGTTTTGGAGCAACATATGTTGCCGTCCAAGTGACGTCTTTTTCATGGACGCCCCTGCTTATTTCAGCAAGACGATGCAAAGCCACATCCTGCAGCTTTCTTGGTCATACCAAACTTCATAAAAAAAATATTCTCGTCAGCCACGAACAACAAACCAGCATGGACTTGAAAACATCTTTCTCTCTCTCTCTATTCTCCAGTGCATCTTCTCCTCCAGAAGCTCCATTACAATGTTGGCGTGGGACCATGACAACAAAGACAACTCCTGGGACAAAACCTACCCAGGAATTTTTCTCTTCTTCCCCTCCTGAATATATTTGCTACTTCAAACACGTAGTAGTACTGCATTGAGTTAAGTCACACAGGGTAGTAATAGTGGCTTGTTGTTTAGTACTTACAAACCCCGGTAGTATTTACAAACCCCGTTTCCATACGAGTTGGGAAATTGTGTTAGATGTAAATATAAACGGAATACAATGACTTGCAAATCCTTTTCAACCCATATTCAGTTGAATATGCTACAAAGACAAGATATTTGATGTACAAACTCATAAAATTTTATTTTATTTTGCAAATAATAATCAACTTAGAATTTCATGGCTGCAACACGTGCCAAAGTAGTTGGGAAAGGGGATGTTCACCACTGTGTTACATCACCTTTTCCTTTAACAACACCCAATAAATGTTTGGGAACTGAGGAAACAAATTGTTGAAGCTTTGAAAGTGGAGTTATTTCCCCTACTTTTCAATTTTATGTAGAGCTTCAGTCATTTAACAGTCCGGGGTCTCCGCTGTCGTATTTTACGCTTCATAATGTGCCACACGTTTTCGATGGGAGACAGGTCTGAACTGCAGGCGGCCCAGGAAAGTACCCGCACTCTTTTTTTACAAAGCCACGCTTTTGTAACACTTGTCTTGCTGAAATAAGCAGGGGTGTCCATGATAACTTTGCTTGGATGACAACATATGTTGCTCCAACACCTGTATGGACCTTTCAGCATTAATGGTGCCTTCACAGATGTGTAAGTTACCCATGCCTTGGGTACTAATACACCCCCATACCATCAAAGATGCTGGAGAAATCACTGCACGTAAGTGGTGATATTACGGACTTTTGATCCTTCTGGCGGTACTGCATGAAAAACTGACATCATTGTGTAAAGGATATCACCACATGGGCTCAGGAACACTTCATAAAACCACTGTCGGTAACTACAGTCGGTCTCTACATCTGTAAGTGCAATTTAAAATTCTACAATGCAAAGCCAAACCCATCTATCAACAATATCCTGAAACGCTGCTGGGCCCGAGCTCACCTAAGATGGACTGATGTAAAGTGGAAAGGTGTTCTGTGGTCTGACGAGTCCACATTTTTAAAATTATATTTGGAAACTGTGGACGTGGTGTCCTCCAGAACAAAGAGGAAAATAACCATTCGGATTGTTATAGGCGCAGTGGTAGTAGTAGTAGTAAGTAGGTAGTGGAATCTTGTTGCAGTAGTAGTAGTAGTAGTGGTAGTAGTAGTTCATTGCAGTAGTTGTAGCAGTAGTAGTAGTAAGTAATAGTAGTTCATCGCAGTAGTAGTGGTAGTAGTAGCAGTATCTACTTGTAGTAGTAGTAGTAGTAGTAGTTCATTGCAGTAGTAGTAATAGTAATGAGTAGTAGTATCTCATTGCAGTAGTAGTAGTAGTTCATGGCAGTAGTTGTAGTAGTAGTATCTCATTGCAGCAGTAGTAGTAGTAGTTTCTCATTGCGGTAGTAGTAGTTCCTTGGAGAAGAAGTAAGTAGTAGTATCTCATTACAGTAGTAGTAGTAGTAGTAGTAAGTAGTAGTAGTTCATTGCAGTCGTAGTGGTAGTGGTAGCAGTATCTCATTGTAGTAGTAGTAGTAGTAGTAGTTCATTGCAGTAGTAGTAATAGTAGTGAGTACTAGTATCTCATTGCAGTAGTAGTAGTAGTAGTAGTAGTCTCTCATTGCAGTAGTAGTAGTAGTTCATGGCAGTAGTAGTAGTAGTATCTCATTGCAGTAGTAGTAGTAGTTCATGGCAGTAGTAGTATCTCATTGCAGCTGTAGTAGTAGTAGTTTCTCATTGCAGTGATAGTAGTTCCTTGCAGAAGAAGTAAGTAGTAGTATCTCATTGCAGTAGTAGTAGTCGTAGTAGTAGTAAGTAGTAGTAGTTCATTGCAGTTGTAGTGGTAGTAGTAGCAGTATCTCATTGTAGTAGTAAATAGTAGTATCTCATTGTAGTAGTTGTAGCAGTAGTAGTAGTAAGTAGTAGTAGGTCATCGCAGTAGTAGTGGTAGTAGTAGCAGTATCTACTTGTAGTAGTAGTAGTTCATTGCAGTAGTAGTAATAGTAGTGAGTAGTAGTATCTCATTGCAGTAGTAGTAGTAGTAGTATCTCATTGCAGCAGTAGTAGTAGTAGTTTCCCATTACAGTAGTAGTAGTTCCTTGCAGAAGAAGTAAGTAGTAGTATCTCATTGCAGTAGTAGTAGTAGTAGTAGTAGTAAGTAGTAGTAGTTCATTGCTGTCGTAGTGGTAGTAGTAGCAGTAACTCATTGTATTAGTAGTAGTAGTAGTTCATTGCAGTAGTAGTAATAGTAGTGAGTAGTAGTATCTCATTGCAGTAGTAATAGTAGTAGTAGTATCTCATTGCAGTAGTAGTAGTAGTAGTTGTAGTAGAATCTCATTGCAGTAGTAGTAGTAGTAGTAGTATCTCATTGCAGTAGTAGAAATAGATCATGGCAGTAGTAGTAGTAGTATCTCATTGCAGCAGTAGTAGTAGTAGTTTCTCATTGCAGTAGTAGTAGTTCCTTCCAGAAGAAGTAAGTAGTAGTATCTCATTGCAGTAGTAGTAGTAGTAGTAGTAGTAAGTAGTAGTAGTTCATTGCAGTCGTAGTGGTGGTAGTAGCAGTATCTCATTGTAGTAGTAAGTAGTAATATCTCATTGCAGTAGTTGTAGCAGTAGTAGTAGTAAGTAGTAGTAGTTAATCGCAGTAGTAGTGGTAGTAGTAGCAGTTTCTACTTGTAGTAGTAGTAGTAGTAGTTCATTGCAGTAGTAGTAATAGTAGTGAGTAGTAGTATCTCATTGCAGTAGTAGTAGTAGTAGTATCTCATTGCAGCAGTAGTAGTAGTAGTTTCTCATTGCAGTAGTAGTAGTTCCTTGCAGAAGAAGTAAGTAGTAGAACCTCATTGCAGTAGTAGTAGTAGTAAGTAGTAGTAGTAGTAGTTCATTGTAGTAGTAGTGGTAGTAGTAGCAGTATCTCATTGTAGTAGTAGTAGTAGTAGTTCATTGCAGAAGTAGTAATAGTAGTGAGTAGTAGTATCTCATTGCAGTAGTAGTAGTAGTAGTAGTAGTAGTAGTAGTATCTCATTGCAGTAGTAGTAGTAGTAGTAGTCGTAGTAGTAGTAGTATCTCATTGCAGTAGTAGTAGTAGTTCATGGCAGTAGTAGTAGTAGTATCTCATTGCAGCAGTAGTAGTAGTAGTATCTCATTGCAGTAGTAGTAGTAGTAGTTAATGGCAGTAGTAGTAGTAGTATCTCATTGCAGCAGTAGTAGTAGTAGTTTCTCATTGCAGTAGTAGTAGTTCCTTGCAGAAGAAGTAAGTAGTAGTATCTCATTGCAGTAGTAGTAGTAGTTTCTCATTGCAGTAGTAGTAGTTCCTTGCAGAAGAAGTAAGTAGTAGTATCTCATTGCAGTAGTAGTAGTAGTAAGTAGTAGTAGTTCATTGCAGTCGTAGTGGTATTAGTAGCAGTATCTCATTGTAGTAGTAGTACTAGTAGTTCAGTGCAGTAGTAGTAATAGTAGTGAGTAGTAGTATCTCATTGCAGTAGTAGTAGTAGTAGTATCTCATTGCAGTAGTAGTAGTAGTAGTATCTCATTGCAGTAGTAGTAGTTGTAGTATCCCATTGCAGTAGTAGTAGTTCCTTGCAGAAGAAGTAAGTAGTAGTATCTCATTGCAGTAGTAGTAGTAGTAACAGTAGGAGTAGTAGTAGTAGTAAGTAGTAGTAGTTCATCGCAGTAGTAGTGGTAGTAGTAGCAGTATCTAATTGTAGTAGTAGTAGTTCATTGCAGTAGTAGTAATAGTAGTGAGTAGTAAAATGATAAATGGGTTGTACTTGTATAGCGCTTTTCTACCTTCAAGGTACTCAAAGCGCTTTGACACTACTTCCACATTTACCCATTCACACACACATTCACACACTGATGGAAGTATCTAGTAGTATCTCATTGCAGTAGTAGTAGTAGTTCATGGCAGTAGTAGTAGTAGTATTTCATTGCAGCAGTAGTAGTAGTAGTTTCTCATAGCAATAGTAGTAGTAGTTTCTCATTGCAGTAGTAAATGAAATGATGAATGGGTTGTACTTGTATAGCGCTTTTCTACCTTCAAAGTACTCAAAGCGCTTTGACACTACTTCCACATTTACCCATTCACACACACATTCACACACTGATGGAGGGAGCTGCCATGCAAGGCGCTAAACAGCACCCATCAGGAGAAAGGGTGAAGTGTCTTGCTCAGGACACAACGGACGTGACGAGGTTGGTACTAGGTGAGATTTGAACCAGGGACCCTCTGGTTGCGCACGGCCACTCTCCCACTGCGCCATGCTGTCCCTAGTAGTAGTTCATTGCAGAAGAAGTAAGTGGTAGTATCTCATTGCAGTAGTAGTAAGTAGTAGTAGTTCATTGCAGTAGTAGTAGTAGTAAGTAGTAGTATCTCATTGCAGTAGTTGTAGCACTAGTAGTAGTAAGTAGTAGTAGTTCATCGCAGTAGTAGTGGTAGTAGTAGCAGTATCTACTTGTAGTAGTAGTAGTTCATTGCAATAGTAGTAATAGTAGTGAGTATTAGTATCTCATTGCAGTAGTAGTAGTAGTTCATGGTAGTAGTAGTATCTCATTGCAGCAGTAGTAGTTCCTTGCAGAAGAAGTAAGTAGTAGTATCTCATTGCAGTAGTAGTAGTAGTAAGTAGTAGTAGTTCATTGCAGTCATAGTGGTAGTAGTACCAGTATCTCATTGTAGTAGTAGTAGTAGTAGTTCATTGCAGTAGTAGTAATAGTAGTGAGTAGAAGTATCTCATTGGAGTAGTAGTAGTAGTAGTTGTAGTATCTCATTGCAGTAGTAGTAGTTCCTTGCAGAAGAAGTAAGTAGTAGTATATCATTGCAGTAGTAGTAGTAGTAACAGTAGTAGTAGTAGTAGTAAGTAGTAGTAGTTCATCGCAGTAGTAGTGGTAGTAGTAGCAGTATCTAATTGTAGTAGTAGTAGTAGTTCATTTCAGTAGTAGTAATAGTAGTGAGTAGTAGTATTTCATTGCAGTAGTAGCAGTAGTAGTAGTATCTCATTGCAGTAATAGTAGTAGTTCATTGCAGTAGTAGTAATAGTAGTAAGTAGTACAATCTTATTGCAGTAGTAGTAGTAGTTCATGGTAGTAGTAGTAGTATTATCTCATTGCAGTAGTAGTAGTTGTTCCTTGCAGTAGTAGTAAGTAGTAGTAGTTCATTGCAGTAGTAGTAGTAGTAATAGTAAGTAGTAATATCTCATTGCAGTAGTAGTAGTAGTAGCAGTAGTAGTAGTCAATAGTAGTAGTAGTTGTAGTAGTTACTACTGCAAAAGGAGGTCACCAGTTGAAAGATTCGGGGGGAGCGCTTGTTTTGTGCACCTGCTCCCCCTCTCTGCAGTCAAAGCTGTACAACACAACCTAACACACCACACCCCTCCCCCCACGTTACATATTCATGAGGCGCGCCTTCTGATTTTTTCAACTGGGCGTGGTCCCCATTGGAGGGGGAGGGGTGCAGGATGACGGCATGTGTAAAAATAGTGGCATGCCGTCATGCATGGGAGGGGAGGGGGTGGGGGGGTACCATGGTCTCTCTCATGTTGGGGATCAAGGAGCTCCCAGCGTTCCCAGTCTTCCCAGTCTTCCCAGTGCGTGGGAGGAGATCACTCAGGAATAGCTGCTGTTTCTCTTTTGAACAATTTGCAGTATGGAGACACTCTTTGTACTCCAACATGCATGAAGTCAAATTAAAAAGTTATTTTTTAAAAATGAATCAGTCCGAATATATTACAAATATGTACGTGCAATTCTCATGGCACTCAAATAATCACAGCTTTGTCTTTGAATATGTTTCTAAAAACTAGATGTGACCAATCTAAGTCTAGGACTAGATGCAACCAATTTAAATCTAAGACTAGATGTGACCAGTTTAAGTCCAAGACTAGATGTGACCAATCTAAAACTAAGACTCGATGTGACCAATCTAAGTCTCAGACTACATGTGACCAATCTAAGTCAAAGACTAGATGTGACCAATCTAAGTCTAAGACTAGATTTGACCAGTCTGAGTCTAAGAGTAGATGTGACCAATCTAAGTCAAAGAGTAGATGTGACCAATCTAAGTCTAAGACTAGATGTGACCAATCAAAGTCTATGGCTAGATGTGATCAATCTAAGCCTTAAGACTACATGTGACCAATCTAAGTCTAAGACTAGATATGACCAGTCTAAGACTAGATGTGACCAATCTAAAACTAAGACTGGATGTGACCAATCTAAGACTAAGACTGGATGTAACCAATCTAAGTCTAAGACTAGATCTGACCAATCCAGGTCTAAGACTAGATCTGACCAATCAAAGTCTAAGACTAGATCTGACCAATCAAAGTCTAAGAGTAGATGTGACCAATCTAAGTCTAAGACTAGATGTGACCAATCTAAGCCTAAAACTAGATGTGACCAATCTATGTCGAAGAATTGACTAGTCTAAGACTTGTTATAACAAGTCTAATTCTATTACTAGTTCTGACCAGTCTAAGACTAAGACTAAGACTAGATCCCACTAGATCTGAGCAGTCCAAATCAAAGACTAGATCTGACCAATTTATGTCTAAGACCAGAGCTGACCAATCTAAGTCCAAGATTAGTTATGAACAGTCTAAGACTAAGACTAAGACTAGCTCCCACTAGATCTGACCAATCCAAATCAAGGACTAGATCTGACCAATCTATGTTTAAGACTAGATCTGATCAATCTAAATCAAAGACTAGATCTGACCAATCCATGTCTAAGACCAGATCTTACGAATCTAAGTCCAAGACTTGATCTGACCAATCAAAGTCCAAAAATAGATCTGACCAAGCTATGTCTAAGACCAGATCTGACGAATCTAAGTCCAAGACTTGACCTGACCAATCAAAGTCAAAAAATAGATCTGACCTTTCTAAGTCTAAGACTAGGTGTGACCAATCTAAGTCAAAGACTCTATCTGACCAATCTAAGTCCAGGACTAGTCTTGACCAGTCTATGACCAAGACTTTGACAACGACTAATTCTAAATCCCACTAGATCTGACCAAGCTAAGTCAAATACTAGTTTTGACCAGTCTAATACTAGTTATAACCAGTCTAAATCTAAGACTAGTTCTGACCAGTCTAAGACTAAGACTTAGTCTAAGAGTAGTTCTCACTAAATCTGACAAATCCAAGTCAAATATTGATTATGACCAGTCTAATTCTAAGACTAGCCCTGACCAGTCTAAGACGATTTATGACCAGTCTAAATCTAAGTCTAGTTCTTACCAGTGTAAACTAAGACTTAGACTGTGACTAAGACCCGTTCCCACTAGATCTAACCAATCTAAGTCAAAGACTAGTTCTGACAAGTCTAAGTCTAAGACTATATCTGACCAATCTAATTCTAAGACTAGATCTGACCAATCTATGTCTAAGACCAGTTCTGATCAGTCTAGGACTAAGAGTAGATCTGACCAGTTTAGGACTAAGAGCATGAGGTATTGAAGCCTAACTAACTGAGAGTATAATCGTCTTGTACACGCCCCTCCCTCTTGAAGACACGTCCCTCTCACTTTATGTCACACCTCCCTCACTTAGCGACACCCCCCTCGTGGTAGATTTAACTGTAAAAAAAGAATAAGATGCTCAAATATTAAAATATATGAAATAAAAAATATATATTTAAATTATTTATTTTAAGGGATTACTAGTATGATTAAAACATAATTATGTTCAGATTGAAAAAAGTTTGCAACATTTTTTCCCCTTCACTTTGAACCCTGCGGCTTATAACATGGCGCAAGAAAGTTCTTAATTTTTCTTCGCAATCAAAACACACCTGTCCCTGATTGGCATTCAAGACACACCCATACCTAGTTGGCAATCAGGACACACCTATTCATGGATGGCAATCAAGACACATGTATCCCTTGGAGGCAATCAAGACACACCTATTCCTAGTTGACAATCAAGACACATTTATCCCTAGTTGACAATCAGGACACACCTATTCATGGGTGGCAATCAAGACACATTTATCCATTGGAGGCAATCAGTACACACCTATTCCTAGTTGACTATCAAGACACATTTATACCTAGTTGACAATCAGGACACACTTATCCATGGATGGCAATCATGACACATTTATCCCTTGGAGGCAATCAGGACACACATATCCCTGGTTGGCAATCAAGACACATGTATTCTTAGTTGGCAATCAGGACACACCTATATCTGGTTGGCAATCAAGACACGTGTATCCCTAGTTGGGTGTCAGGACAAAAATATTTTTGGTTGGCAATCAAGACACTTGTATCCCTATTTGGCAATCAAGATACATTTATCCCTGGTAAGCAATCAGGACACACCTGTCCCCGGTTGGCAAAAAAGAAAATTAAAGATTAAAAATAATAAAAATCACTATAAATACAAAACACTTTATATAAAGAACATTAAAAAATGCATAAAACATGTGTAAAAAAGACAAAAGGTAAAAGATTTAAAAACAATAATAAAAATCACTATAAATACATAATATTTTATATAAAAACAGTTAAAATGCATAAAAATAGAGCAAAATATCAAAAGGTAAAAGGTTAAAAAAATAATAAAAATCACTACAAGTACATTACAGTTTATATAAAAACAGTTAAAAATGCATACAGTTAAAAATATGAAAAATAATAAAAATCACTATAAATACAAAACATTTTATATAAAAAAAACACAGTTAAAAATGCATAAAAATAGTGCAAAAAAACTTAAGGTAAAATATAAAAAATAATAATTCATTATAAACACAAAATATTTTATATAAAAAACAGATAAAAATGCATAAAAAATACAACAAAATAACACAAGGTAAAATATTAAAAATAATCATTGTAAATACAAAACATTTTATATAAAAAAACACAGTTAATAATGCATAAAAATAGTGCAAAATAACAAAAGGTAAAAGGTTACAAATAATAAAAATCACTACAAGTATAAAACAGTTTAAATAAAAATACAGTTAAAAATACATACCAATAGTAGCAAAAAAACAAAACTTAAAAGAATAAAAGTAAAAATCACTATAAATACAAAACATTTTTATAAAAAAACACAGTTAAAAATGCAAAAAATAGTGCAAAAAACAAAACTTGAAATTGTTTGGAAATAATCACTATAAATACAAAACATTTTATAAAAAAACACAGTTAAAAAGACATTAAAAATTGCGCGAAAAACAAAAGTTAAAAGATAAAAAATAATAAAAATCACTATATATACAAAACGTTTTATATAAAAAATTGTTAAAAATGCATAACAATAGTGCAAAAAACTAAAATTAAAAAAATAAGAAAAATCACTATAAATACAAAACATTTTATATTAAAAAAACCGTTAAAAATGCATAAAAATAGTGCAAAAAAACAAAGAAAAAGATAAAAAATAATAAATCACTTTAAAAAAATTGAAAATTTATATAAAAAAACAGTTAAAAATGCATACAAATACTGCAAAAAAATAGGGTAAAATGTTAAAAATAATAAAATAATAACTATGAATAGAAAATATCTTAAATAAGAAAACTGTTAAAAATGCATACAAAATAGTGGCTGGAAAAAACAAAAGGTAAAAGATAAAAAATAATCACTATAAATACAAAACATTTTGTATAAAAACAGTTAAAATGCATAAAAATACTGCAAAAAAACTAAAGGTAAAAGATAAAAAAATTTTTAATCACTATCAGTAAATCATTTTAAAAAAACACAGTTAAAGCAGAATTCTAATTAAATTGTGTCGTCTCACGGGCCAAACTAAAGACGGCACAGTTTGGACACCCCAGGTAAACGAGGAAATCAAAACGTGAACAACTTGTGTCTGTAAGAAGCCTTTTCCTCATGCTGTCCCCGAATAGAGAAGACCAAGGTCATAAAAGATCGTTATCCTGCCCGTTAACATCGTAATTACACGTTGTGGCGTGCATTAATGCAGGCAGACGTGACCTTTGTTTTGAGGCATTAAGCTCACTAACTGCCCGGTCTCTCTCTGGCTCTAGAACCCAGAACACAACACCAGAATAGAGAACCAGGCCGTCAAAAGTCAGTTTGCAACTCACAGCGAACTTCTTTTAACAACCCACCGCCTACTCTAAAAACTAAAATAAAGAAAATCATCATAAAAGGTGGAATAAAAAAGCAAACAGGAGGAATGTAAGGCAGAAAAAGTATATCTCTTTTAAGATTGTTTTATAGATTACGGTTTTATTGTCATTGCAACGTGACTTAATAAAACTTTTCTCTCTCTATAATATAACAATAATGTTTTAACTGTCTTTTTGATACAAAATGTGTCACGGCAGGATGCAGACAGAACCCCGGAAGCAAAGTGAAGGTAAGACAATGAATCATTTACCATAAATCAGTCAAAATGCAAAAATACAGGAAAATGCAAACAAACACATGAAAAGTGTGCCGATTGCACGGGAAGCTAAGGAAATAGCTAACAGGAAGACTTAGCATTGAAAACAGGAACGAAAGAGTATTCCCACGTAACTGTGTGGCGAAAAGCAAGAATAAGTAAATAATCTCTGATTTAGTGCCCGGAAGCAGCTAATCAGAGGCAAGTGGATATAATCAGCACCCATGGCAACTAAGACACAAACCCACGGGTGCTGAAAACTAAACTAAAATAAAACATGAACTGAGCAACGGATCATGAAAAAAAGTTTTGTATTTACAGTGATTTGTATTATTTTTTAAACTGTGTTTCATATTTAAAATTGTTTGTATTTATAGTGATTTTTATTATTTTTTATCTTTTACATTTTAGTTTTTTGCACTATTTTTAATGTATTTTTAACTGTGTTTTTTTTTATATATAAAATGTTTTGTATTTATAGTGATTATAAATAAGTTTAATCTTTTACCTTTTGGTGTTTTTGCACTATTTTTATGAATTTTAACTGTGTTTTTATTATATAAAATGTTTTGTATTTATAATGATTTTTTTTTTTAAATCTTTTACCTTTAGTTTTTTTGCACTATTTTTATGCATTTTTAACTGTTTTTTTTTTAATATAACATTTTTTGTATTTAAAGTGATTTTTATTATTTTTCATCTCTTACCTTTTGGTGTTTTTGCACTATTTGTATGGATTTTTAACAGGGTTTTTTTTCTGCACTATTTGTATGCATTTTTAACTGTGCTTTTATATAAACTGTATTGTATTTATAGAGATTTGTAATATTTTTAACCTTTTACCTTTTGTTATTTTGCTCTATTTTTATGCATTGAACTGTTTTTTATATCAAATATTTTGTGTTTATAGTGATTTTTATTATTTTTTTACTTTTACTTTTTATGTTTTTGCACAATTTGTATGCATTTTTAACTTGTTATTATTACTACAGTCATTTATTTCCATATCACGGAAGAAAAACATACCACAAACGATAAAAACAAACAAAAAGAAATAAAAGCAGAAAAATAAAAATAAAAAAAGTAAAAATGGTATAAAAAGAAAAAACTAAAATATTTACTTTCCAGCATACAGGCTTGCTCGCAAATGGTCCCACAGGTTTTGATTATTATCTATCCATCCATCCATTTTCGACCGCTTTTTCCCTTTTTGGGGTCGCCAGCTACAATCGGGCGGAAGGCGGTGTACACCCTGGACAAGTCGCCACCTCATCGCAGGGCCAACACAGATAGACAGACAACATTCACACTCACATTTACTTTATTATTTTTACCTTTCTGATTTTGATCTTTAGGGCCGTAGTCTGCTTTGGAAATGTGCTAAATAAATAAATGTACCTTGACCTATAAAACAATCTTTTTAAAAAAAAGATGTACGTTAATAATAAATATCTCCGCAATGCCTCCGTGGTTTGATGTCACATTTTTCAGGACCTGGGCGGATCCCAAATATATAAAAACTTTTAACAATAGATAAGAAAAGTTGGTTTTGCATAAACGGTCCTCTGAAAAATTATGTTTAAATTATGTGGGATTTGTTATTTCGCACTAAGAATAAAACTTTTTTTTTTCTGTGACAAAAAAACATGCATGAAAATGCATGTTTCATTAAAAAAGTAAAAAATATATATATAATAAAAAATATATAGTATGATACAAAATATAATTTAGAAAAATATAATAAAACATTTCGATTGGGAGGATAGGTGGCGAAAGAGAATTCTGTTTCGGTTTTTTTATGGTTGTGTCAAGACTAGGACATTGGTGCAAAGCGACTGGATCGGACACGACGTGAAGGTAACGACATATTTTAAAATTAACTCGAAAAAAGGGAACAAACAAAGGGCGGTCTCAGCAGAGGATCAAAACTTGGCTAAGAAAACAAAACTACAATAAAGGCAAAACTATGGACATAAAACAAAACTTGCAAACTAGATTAGATTAGATTAGATAGTACTTTATTTATTCCGTCAGGAGAGTTCCTTCAGGAAAATTACAATTTTCAGCACAATCCCATTCAAGATCAGACAAACATTACAGGGAGACAGAACAGGATCGCTGACGGGTCTGCCGGCTTCCAGCGCCCCTTACAAAAAAGATGACATACAAAAAAATAGAAGATTAAATTAAAATAAAAAAATAAAAAATCGGTCTTAGCCTAGGCCCTGGAGTGGGGGTGCAGACTGAGGCCAAGGGAAAAGAACAACTCATAGCCATAGTACACATCCCTCTTCCATGTGTGTAAGAGGGAAACATCAAACATCAAAGAACACAGAGGACATTAAAGATGGCATGAATAAAGAAAACTTACTTGTGATGAGAAAAGAGCATGAAAAAGAGCAGCATGGATCATCAGCATGAATAACAAGGGTGTGTAGAGGGTGATGTCATCAGGCTGAGTGCCTGGCGACTACAGGCTTAAATAGTGCTGTGGTGATTACCAGGTGCATGAGTCCAAATGAATCAGGTGCGTGACATGAGGACAGGTGAAAACTAATGGGTTGTCATGGAAACAAAGCAGGGAGTGAAAAAACAGGAACCGACATTGTGCAAAAACCAAACAGAACATAGCCAAACTAAACATGATCACCAAGACATGAAATGTTGGTTTAAGTTTTTGTGCAGTTTATTTACTTTTGTGCCGTCAACATGCAACTGGAAGACACCTTCAAACAAAAAAGTTCACCATTTGGAAAAGCAACCACTGTACACACTTGGGTGGTCCCGATATCAATATTTTGGTACCGGTACCAAAATGTATTTCCATACTTTTCTATACTTTTGTACACATATGATTCTCTTGCTATTTCTGCCACACCAAAGAGAGGGATCCTGACTTTCCGCACTTTAGGAACATTCCAAAAGGTTGCAGATGATTACAACGCACGTCAGTTCCGTGAAGGGGGCCGCGGTTTCAAGAGCCCAAGGTCTCAGAGGCCGGACATCCAAATGTGGATGTTTCTTTAGAAAGTCCTTCCTTTGCGACTGCTTACTTATTTACAAAGTAGACACATTTCACGCTGCACTGTAAATAAATGCACTATTCTGCCGGCATGTGCAGCTCGACAGATAGTTACCGGCATGAAGAAACGGAAGTGAAGTTTTGTTAATGATTGATGTTCCTTCTTTTAGAATTATTTTCTTCATCAATTTGATTTCTTTATACATCTTCCTTTATTTAGGTTTGTAAGACGGAAAATATAAACATTACAAAAGTATAACGTCGATTGTAGGGTTATCCCGATACCAGTATTTTGGTATCATTACCGGTACCAAAATGTATTTCCATACTTTGATACTTTTCCAAATAAAGGGGACCACACAAATTGCATTATTGTCTTTATTTTAACAAAAAATCTTAGGGTACATGAAACATATGTTTATTGTTGCAATTTAGTCCTTAAATAAAATAGTGAACATACTAGACAACTTGTCTTTTAGTAGTAAGTAAGCAAACAAAGGCTCCTAATTAGTCTGTTGACGTATGCAGTAACATATTGTTTCATTTATCATTGTATTAATTTCTCATCATTATGTGGGACAAACTGTAAACAAATATTATTAATCGACTTGTTCATTTACTGTTAATATCTGCTTATTTTCTGTTTAAACACTTATGTTAAAATGTAATAATTACTTATTATTCTCTTATTTGATACTTTACATTAGTTTTGGATGATACCACAAATGTAGGTATTGTTGCGTTTGGACCAGATGTTCTTCGAGGGAATTTAAGTTGCTGGTCAATCCCAAGTTCTTTTGATGACACATAAGCTGATTTTAAATGATAACCCTAGAAACAGAATAAGTATTTTGCAATTTATTCCAAAGCTTTGGAGAGACCAACCTAAAAAACAACACATTCAATGCGCATCGCACAGTTGATCTTACAACACTACGAAAGTCTTGTCTTTTTCAATATGCCACTAGCCCCCCCCCCCCCTTCAGAGCGAATACACATTATCTATTGTTTTCCTCAGCTGTAGACTACCTTGAGATAGAAAAAAGGAGTATTGCTACTCCTTTATTCCAAGCTCAAGGAAGTCCACAGTGTACCATCGGTCATGAGATAAAGAAAAGATAAAAAGAGTACAAAATGGAACACTACCTATTTCAAAAATGACTGAAGAAAATAAATAACTTTTAATTATGAATATATGTATATATCTATCTCTGTCAGTATCGATCCGATACCAAGTAGTTACATTGTTCATATTCAAAGTCCTTATGTGTCCAGGGACGTATTTCCTGAGTTTACACACATAATATGAATTTCAAAACAAAGGAAAAAAATGTTTTATGATTCTAATATCGATGTAATCATAGTAGTATCAACTCGATACGCTCTTGTACTCGGTATCATTACAGTGGATGTCAGGTGTAGATCCACCCATGGCATTTGTTTACATTGTAACGCAGGTGAGCTATTATATCCTCCTACAATATGTAGTGAAGCATGTTTAGCTATTCCTCATCCTCCAGTGATAATCGTACTTGTAACAAACATCCTTTATTTGTCCTAAAGCACCTCTTCCGTACGGCGTTTCAGTTTTATAACTTCACCTTTATCGTCAGTTTTTAGACCAAAATGTGTCCGTTCTCCCGTTTCTGTCTAGATACTGTGTCTACTTGTAAGTACTCTGTGTGTGCGCACTGCCAAACATGCTCCTCTGCTCGTAAAACCGGCAATGTCACGACGGAAACCGGTACTTTTCAAACAGAGTATAGCCCCGTTTTTTAATTCATTAGTACCGCGATACTATACTAGTACCGGTATAGCGTACAACCCTGGTACACACACCTCCTTTGGCAGAAAAGACATCCCATAATAAGCCAACTCAATGTATTTATGTTTGCTTTTTCCGATGGTGCGCTAGTGATAGCGAGGAACGTTAGCACGTTGCTAACATGGACTCCGCTAAATTTGTTGAAGAGAGCGCCATCTCTAAAACCAGGCAAGTTCTGAATGGCAGACCGTTAGCATGTCATGAAGCCGCCTTCACGCCGTACCTCCTTTAAAAAATAGATGAAGCCAGAAGTCTTTGGGAATAGTAATTGGCTCCCTGGGGACCGCCCTGTGCCGCTTCCAATTCCAGGCAGATATCGTTAGTGGGACACAAAAATGGAGACCAGTATTTGAGGAAAAAAAATTTACTTTTTCCAAAATGTTGTCATTTTTCAATGCTTTCTAGACACTTTGTTGTTTGCTAAAACGAGGTGTGATTAATCAGTGTGAATTCTGTTGAAGGTCTTTGGGTGTAATTAGCAGATAGAGACCATCAAATGGACATGAACCTCAATACTAGACATTCAGAACTTATTGGAAGAAGGTGATGCATCAGGAAGACCGAGGTGACGGGCCAAGAAAACAGAAGTGGTGTGCCAAGAAAAACCCAGGTGACGCACCGAGAAGACTGAAGTGATTCGCAAAGAAGACTGAGGTGATGCACCAAGTAGGCCGAGGTGACATACCGATAAGACAGAGGTGATGCGCCAAGAACACGGAGGTGAAGGACCAAGAAAACTGAGGTGATGCACGGAAAAGACCGAGGTGATGAGCCAAGAAAACCGAGGTGATGCGCCAACAAAACTGAGGTGATGTGCCAAGAAGACTGAGGTGATGCGCCAAGAAGACCGAGGTGATGCACCAAGAAAACCGATGTGATGCACCAAGAAGACTGAGGTGATGCCAGAAGAAGACTGAGGTGATGCACCAAAAAGACCGAGGTGACGCGCCAAGAAGGCCTAGGTGATGCACCGAGAAGACAGAGGCGACGCACCGAGAAGACCGAGGTGATGCACCAGGAAGACCAATGTGATGCACCAAGAAGACCGATGTGATGCGCAGAGAAGACCGAGGTGGTGCACCGAGAAGACTGAGGTGGTGCACCAAGAAGACCGATGTGATCCAACAAGAAGACTGAGGTGATGCACTGAGAAGACCGAGGTGATGCATCGAGAAAACAGAGGTGACGGAACAAGAAGACCGAGGTGATGCACAGAGAAGACTAATGTGATGCACCCAAAAGACCAAGGTGATGCACCCAGAAGACCGATGTGATGCACCAAGAAGACAGAGGTGATGCAACAATAAGACCAAGGTGATGCACGGAGAAGACCGAGGTGATGCACCAAGAAGACCGATGTGATGCAACAATAAGACCGAGATGATGCACCAAGAAGACCGATGTGATGCAACAATAAGACCGAGGTGATGCACGAAGAAGACCGAGGTGATGCACCAAGAAGACTGAGGTGATGCACTGAGAAGACAGAGGTATTGCAACAAGAAGACTGAGGTGACGCACCAAAAAAACAGAGGTGGTGCACCAAGAAGACCGAGGTGATGCACCGAGAAGACCAAGGTGATGCACGGAGAAGACAGAGGTGATACGCCAAGAAGACCGAGGTGATGCACCAAGAAGACAGAGGTGATGCACCAAGAAGACAGAGGTGATGGAACAAGAAGACCGAGGTGATGCACAGAGAAGACCAATGTGATGCACCAAAAAGACCGAGGTGATGCACCCAGAAGACCGATGTGATGCACCAAAAAGACTGGTAAAACAAAAATGACGATATGATACAATAAGAAGAATTTCTGCTTGACCAAGCTCACATGTTGGTTTCCTTTGCAGATTTCCATTTCGTACAGCGGGATTAAGCATTCCCAAATGAAGTTTCCTCTCTTAGTGTCTGGTATAAACATTTCCAGACGATGCGAGGGAAAAAAGCAAACAAGGTCTCAGGAGGAGACTGACAGTCAAATGGAGGAGGAAGGAGACCACGAGAAGGAGGAGGCTGACCTTCATTTCCATGTCCTTGAGAAGACAAACCGAAGCAGCAGGATGACGACATCACAGAGCATTAAATATTTGTCTACGTTAACAACATCGTCGGGAGGAGCGATTGCATGAATTTCAGGATCAACCTAAAAATGAACGACGTTTACTTTTACTTTCGGCGCCCTTTAGAAAGGTGGGGGAAAGGGTAAACGCAGGGGGGTTGTTAGAATAATTATGTATAAATTATCACACAACTCTTATGCTTAAGGGCTGTTGCTATAGTTATTACCAATTGTGTTGAAGTAGTACTTCTCTGTCTGAGCAAAGACACGACTTGCAAATGCAAGTCGTCTCGTGTCAGTGTCTACGTCCAGGAACGGCCTGCTGACTGCCAAGGCCGTACACCGCCGTGACGCAGACAAAGCAGAGACAGGGCGATATCACAACTGTCAGCACATTTACATTTTGGTATAATCAATCAAAGTCAATCAATGTTTATTTATATAGCCCTAAATCACAAGTGCCTCAAAGGGCTGCACAGGCCACAACGACATCCTCGGTTCAGAGCCCGTATGAGGGAAAGGAAAAATTGACAACCCAGTGGGATGTCAATGTGAATGACGATGGGAAACCTTGGAGAGGACCGTAGATGTGGGTGATCCCCAACCCCTATAGGGGAGACCGGATGCAATGGGCGTCGAGTGGGTCTAGCATAATATTGTGAAAGTCCAGTCCATAGTGAATCTAACATAATAGTGTGAGAGTCCAGTCCATAGTGGATCTACTGTAACATAATAGTGAGAGTCCAGTCCATAGTGGATCTAATATAATAGTAAGTCCAGTCCATTGTGGAGCTAACATAATAGTGACAGTCCAGTCCATAGTAGATCTAACATAATAGTGAGAGTCCAGTCCATAGTGGATCTAACATAATAGTGTGAAAGTGCAGTCCAAAGTGGATCTAACAAAATAGTGAGAGTCCAGTCCATAGTGGATCTAACATAATAGTGAGAGTCCAGTCCATAGTGGATCCAACATAATAGTGTGAAAGTGCGGTCCAAAGTGGATCTAACATAATAGTGAGAGTCCAGTCCATAGTGGACCTAACATAATAGTGAGAGTCCAGTCCATAGTGGATCTAACATAATAGGGAGAGTCCAGTCCATAGTGGATCTAACATAAGAGTGTGAGTCCAGTCCATACTGGATCAAACATAATAGTGAGAGTCCAGTCCATAGTGGATCTAACATAATAGTGAGAGTCCAGTCCATAGTGGATCTAACAAAATAGTGAGAGTCCAGTCCACAGTGGATCTAACATAATAGTGAGAGTCCAGTCCATAGTGGATCCAACATAACAATGAGAGTCGAGTCCATAGTGGATCTAACATAATAGTGTGAGAGTCCAGCCCATAGTGGATCCAACATAATAGTGTGAGAGTTCAGTCCATAGTGGATCTGATATAATAGTGAGAGTCCAGCCCATAGTGGATCTAACATAATAGTGTGAGAATCCAGTCCATAGTGGATCTAACATAATAGTGAGAGCCCAGTCCATAGTGGGGCCAGCAGGAGACCATCCCGAACCGAAACGGGTCAGCAGCACAGAGATGTCCATCCCGGGTCCCGACTCTGGACAGCTCGCACTTCATCCATGGTTGTAATACGCTTTTCCTCCACTTGTGGCAGTAATGACAATACCAAACAAACAGAAGACGTTGGGAGATAAAGCCATAGAGGCGTTGCTGTAGCGCAAAAAAATTATTAAATCCCCTGAAGAGCAGGGAAACCTGGAAAACTGGTAGGGATAAAATAGCCTCTGTGTTTTTTCCTGACCTAACGTATATTCATATTTATATAATTTAGTTTGAATTTATGTATTTTAGCAACGTTCAATTGTATGTAAATGTACTTTTTATCATAATTTGTGTTTGATTCCCTTATTTTACGGTGTATTTGATTAGTATTCATTTTTATACTCAGCCTCACCTAAGCCTTGATAATATTATTTGTCGTAAACACATGCTTTCATATCATTTGACAAGGTTGTAAACTGTAGGTAGGTTAGAATTAAATATTGAATATGATTAAAATCAAGAGTGAGATGATTAAGAGTTAAAATTTGAGTGAGCCCCGGGCCCCTCAGTAGTGGGAAAGTTGGGCCCCAAGGTTAAAAAAAGGTTAAGAACCCTTGATTTGTTTCATAGTTGTGGACCTGAAATGCTAAATTCCCCCAAAAACCAACACAATCGTTTTCTAACAAGTTTTAGCACATTTTTGACACCTACTTTTTATCTCCAAAATATGGGTTTAGCCCGCATTATCCTGCTGACGACACCGACAGAAGACTGGAGGAAATTTCATCTTGTGTAGTCCGTGTTTTGGTAGCATCTTTATCCCCAATCATTTTATTTCCACGCAGAATTCGAAGGAACGATGAAATGTGTCTGCCGGATGTATTGTAGCAAGACGGCTAAAGAATGTCGGCTTTCATACATTTTATAAATGATTCAGGCATCTCAAAATTCCCCCTAAAATAAACAGTAGTTTTCTAACAAGTTTTAGCAGATTTTAGACACCTACTTTTTATCTCCAAAATATGGGTGTAGCCTGCATTATCCTGCTGACGTCACCTATGGAAGACTGGAGGATATTTAATTTTGACTAGTTTGTGTTTTGGTAGCATCTTCATTCCAAATCGTGATATTTCCACGCAGAATTCAATAGAACGATGAAATATGTCTGCCGGATGTATTGTAGCAAGAGGGCTAAAGAAGGTCGGCTTTCATAGGTTTCATAAATGATTATAACATCTCAAAATTCTCCCTAAAATAAACACAGAAATTTTCTAACAAGTTTTAGCACATTTTAGACACCTACTTTTTATCTCCAAAATATGGGCGTAGCCTGCATTATCCTGCTGATGTCACCTACAGCATCTGAGCCTGGAATTGATGGTTCTGCTTTGTTTGGGAGTAGTCCACCTTGAAGAGATAAGACAGAATACGAGCACGCCACCTGTTTTCAAGCGAGCGCACGGGCTACATTATGGGTCCTTAATCCCAGTGGCCACTTCCCTTTGAGAACATCCTGTCAGGTCCTCGCCAGGTCGGAACATCAAAGAACTGTGTTCAACTAACCCATTGTCATCGAAGCTGCGTCGCGACATCTGAGTAAGGAAATGATGGTTCTGCTTTTTTCGGGAGTAGTTCACTGTGGAGAGGCGGAGCTAACGGGCCGACGGCGGGGCAGAGCAAGATGCAGCTCTGCCCAAGATGGCGGCAAGGAGGCGGAGGATGCGGCGGAGCGGAGAGGCGGGGCTTGCTGAGAGCGACGCCGCCACAATCTAAATCAGGTGCGTGGCACACACACCGGCACACAATTAATTCATCT
This sequence comes from Nerophis ophidion, assembly GCF_033978795.1. Taxonomy (NCBI): domain Eukaryota; kingdom Metazoa; phylum Chordata; class Actinopteri; order Syngnathiformes; family Syngnathidae; genus Nerophis; species Nerophis ophidion. The sequence continues at coordinate 48,368,090 of NC_084620.1, read as the reverse complement.
CCTCCTGCTGTATGAAAGGGGAGAAAGAGGAGAGATCGGTAAGCAGTTGGAGAGCCTGCAGGAGCTAATGAAGAGCGATCAAAGAGCAACAGAGAGCGAGCCAGAGAGGAAGACGATGACGACGGCGGCTGAAAGACCGGACCATGAGCGATCAGTGGAGAGGAGCAGCTGCAAAGCGATCCGACCTACACTAAAGACAAGCTTTATTTGAAAAAATAAAATAAAAATCAAACCTGCTCAAAAGTATATCCTTCCTGGGTGGTCCACTGAACCCGAGCGACGGCAGCAAGCAACTGTTACATTTGGCACCCAACGTAGCTAGACCATCGGAGGAGAGGGAGCACGATTTCCTCTGGGCGCTCGTCGTCGCGTACACCGAGCTAGCGGCAAGCAGCCAACAGCAGCTCGAGGAGTCCCGCCAACAAGTGCGGCTCCTGCAAGCACTGGTGGACCAGGTGGAGGGGGGCGGCGAGTGCCCCCCAAAAGAAGTAGCGGAGGAGCGCAACAAGGGAGACAGCAGTGCAGAGGAGGCGCCCCCTGCTGAGGAGACAGATGCACAGCCGGTGGAGCGTGCAGCTGAAGGAAGAAGACGAAGAAGAAGAAAAACAGCATGATGATGATGAAGATGAGGAAGAGTAAGAAGGAGAAAAAGTGGTGGTGCTGGAAGAAGAAGAAGAAGAAGTGAAAGAAGAGGAGGAGGAAGAAGAAAAGGAAGAAGAAGAGAAAGAAGTCAAGAGGACAAAGAAAAAGTCAAAGAGTACAAAGAAGAAGGGGTCAAAGAGGACGAAGGAGAAGAAAAGGTCAAAGAGGATGAAGAAGAAGAAAAACACAAATGAAAGGTCAAAGAGGACAGAGAAGAAGAAGAAGAAAAGGTCAAAGAGGACGAAAAAGAAGAGGACAAAGAAAAGGACAAAGAAGAAGAAAACAAAGAAAAGGTCAAAGATGATGAAGAAAAATAAGAAGAAGACAAAGAAAAGGTCAAAAAAGACGAAGAAGAAGAAGAAGACAAAGAGAAGGTCAAAGAGGACGAAGAAAAGGTCAAAGAAAGGGAAGAAGAAAAAGACAAAGAGGACGAAGAAGCGGAAGTACAACCACAAGACGAAGAGGTGTCAGAGGAAGAGGACAAGCTCGCCTCGGTGGAGGAAGCGATGGAAAAAGAGAAAACAGGTGGCCGTGGCAGATATTTTTTACCCGCCCCTTCAAAAAAGAGAGGGGGGAGTCAGCTCAGCCGGGCGTTATCCCGGCTTGCGTCTGGCGATGGAGGACTATGGAGAGGCGGAGCTAACGGGCCGACGGCGGGGTGGGCAAGATGCAGCCCTGCCCAAGATAGCGGCAAGGAGGCGGAGGATGCGGCGGAGCGGAGAGGCGGGGCTTGCTGAGAGCGACGCCGCCACAATCTAAATCAGGTGCGTGGCACACACACCGGCACACAATTAATTCATCTCCTCCTGCTGTATGAAAGGGGAGAAAGAGGAGAGATCGGTAAGGAGTTGGAGAGCCTGCAGGAGCTAATGAAGAGCGATCAAAGAGCAACAGAGAGCGAGCCAGAGAGGAAGACGACGACGACGGCGGCTGAAAGACCGGACCATGAGCGATCAGTGGAGAGGAGCAGCTGTAAAGCGATCCGACCTACACTAAAGACAAGCTTTATTTGAAAAAAATAAAAAAATCAAACCTGCTCAAAAGTATATCCTTCCTGGGTGGTCCACTGAACCCGAGCGACGGCAGCAAGCGACTGTTACATTTGGCACCCAACGTAGCTAGACCATCGGAGGAGAGGGAGCATGATTGCCTCTGGGCGCTCGTCGTCGCGTACACCGAGCTGGCGGCAAACAGCCAACAGCAACTCGAGGAGTCCCGCCAACAAGTGCGGCTCCTGCAAGCACTGGTGGACCAGGTGGAGGGAGGCGGCGAGTGCCCCCCAAAAGAAGTAGCGGAGGAGCGCAACAAGGGAGACAGCAGTGCAGAGGAGGCGCTCCCTGCTGAGGAGACAGATGCACAGCCGGTGGAGCGTGCAGCTGAAGGAAGAAGACGAAGAAGAAGAAGAAGAAAAACAGCATGATGATGATGAAGATGAGGAAGAGAAATAAGGAGAAAAAGTGGTGGTGCTGGAAGAAGAAGAAGAAGTGAAAGAAGAGGAGGAGGAAGAAGAAAAGGAACAAGAAGAGGAAGAAGTCAAGAGGACGAAGAAAACGTCAAAGAGTACAAAGAAGAAGGGGTCAAAGAGGACGAAGGAGAAGAAAAGGTCAAAGAGGATGAAGAAGAAGAACACAAATGAAAGGTCAAAGAGGACAGAGAAGAAGAAGAAGAAAAGGTCAAAGAGGACGAAAAAGAAGAGGACAAAGAAAAGGACAAAGAAGAAGAAAACAGAGAAAGGGTCAAAGATAAATAAATAAATGATAAATGGGTTGTACTTGTATAGCGCTTTTCTACCTTCAAGGTACTCAAAGCGCTTTGACACTACTTCCACATTTACCCATTCACACACACATTCACACACTGATGGAGGGAGCTGCCATGCAAGGCGCCAACCAGCACCCATCAGGAGCAAGGGGGAAGTGTCTTGCTCAAGGAGGCGGAGGATGCGGCGGAGCGGAGAGGCGGGGCTTGCTGGGAGCGACGCCGCCACAATCTAAATCAGGTGCGTGGCACACACACCGGCACACAATAATTCATCTCCTCCTGCTGTATAAAAGGGGAGAAGGAGGAGAGATCGGGAAGGAGCTGGAGAGCTTGCAGGAGCAGATGAACAGTGATCAAAGAGCGACAGAGAGCGAGCCAGAGAGGACGACAACGACGGCGGCTTAAAGAGCGGACCGTGAGCGATCAGTGGAAAGGAGCAGGTGCAAAGTGATCCAACCTACACTAAAGACAAGCTTTATTTGAAAAAAACAAAAGAGTCAAACCTGCTCAAAAGCATGTCCTTCCGGGGTGGTGCACTGAACCCGAGCGACGACAGCAAGCGACTGTCACATTCACCTTGATTAGACAAGACGGAATACGAGCACTTCACTTGTTTTCAAGCGAGCGCACGGGCTACATTATGAGTCCTTTATCCCAGTGATCACTTCCCTCTGAGAACATCCTGTCAGGTCCTCGCCAGGTCGGAACGTCAAAGAAGTGTGTTCGACTAACCCATTTTGATCGAAGCTGTGAGTCAGGAAATGATGGTTCTGCTTTGTTCGGGAGTAGTTCACCTTGAAGAGACAAGACAGAATACGAGCACTTCACCTGTTTTCAAGCGAGCGCACGGGCTACATTATGAGTCCTTTATCCCAGTGATCACTTCCCTCTGAGAACATCCTGTCAGGTCCTCGCCAGGTCGGAACGTCAAAGAAGTGTGTTCGACTAACCCATTTTGATCGAAGCTGTGAGTCAGGAAATGATGGTTCTGCTTTGTTCGGGAGTAGTTCACCTTGAAGAGACAAGACAGAATACGAGCACTTCACCTGTTTTCAAGCGAGCGCACGGAAACCAATTATGCATCCCCGGTTCATGATTCACTCTGGCCTTGTTGTCAAGCGCCTCGTTTGGAGGCTACAATGGAATTGTGCGGCCTTCAAGGCAAGGTCAGCGCTAACCACGTGACCCGAACACAAATCTTGGTGAGCTACGAGCTGACACGCCACATGCATCACAACGTTCCATAAATCCATCTTGTCTGCTTATACGGGTCAATTAGATCAACAAGTGGGTGATCTCCACCCGGGTAAAAGCTCTAAGGAGATTCCCCGTGTATCCGGATTTTGCAATAACAAGTTGCAATCACATTTAATTCAAGAGTTGAGAATATTTAGGAGTGGGAGACCACAAATAAACATGAAATACAAAACCCAAAACCAGTGAAGTTGACACATTGTTTAAATGGTAAACAAAAACAGAATACAAGGATTTGCAAATCCTTTCCAACTTATATTCAATTGAATAGACTGCAAAGACAATATATTGAAAGTTCGAACTGGAAAACCTTGTAATTTTTTGCAAATGTTAGCTCATTTGGAGTTTGATGCCTGCGACATGTTTTAAAAAAGCTGGCACGAGTGGCAAAAAAGACGGAGAAAGTTGAGGGATGCTCGTCACACACTTATTTGGAACGTCCCACAGGTGAACGGGCTAGTTGGGAACAGGCGGGTGCCATGATTGGGTGCAAAAGCAGCTTCCATGAAATTCACAAACAAGGACGGGGCGAGGGTCACCACTTTGTCAACAAATGCGTGAGAAAATTGTCCAACAGTTTAAGAACAACATTTCTCAACCAGCTATTGCAAGGAATTTAGGGATTCCACCATCTCCGGTCCGTAATATCATCAAAAGGTTTAGAGAATCTGGAGAAATCACCGCACGTAAGCGATGATATTACAGCCCTTCCATCAGTCAGGAAGTACTGCGTTAGAAAGAGACGTCAGTGTGTAAAGGATATCACCACATGTGCTCAGGAACATTTCAGAAACTCACTGTCAGTAACTACAGTTGGTCCTTACGTCCGTAAGTGCAAGTTAAAACTCTACTATGCAAAGCCACAGCCATTTATCAACAACACCCAGAAACGCTGCCACTTCGCTGGGCCCGAGCTCATTTGAAATGGACTGATGCAAAGTGGAAAAGTGTTCTGTGGTCTGACGAGTCCACATTTCAAATCGTTTTTTTGGAAACTGTGGACGTCGTGTCGTCCGGGCCAAAGAGGAAAAGAACCATCCGGATTGTTCTCGGCGCAAAGTGTAAAAGTCAGCATCCGTGATGGTATGGGGGTGTATTAGTGCCCAAGGCATGGATAACTTACACATCTGTGAAGGCACCATTAAGGCTGAAAGGTACATACAGGTTTTGGAGCAACATATGTTGTCATCCAAGCAACGTTATCACAGACGCCCCTGCTTATTTCAGCAAGACAATGCCAAGCCACGTGTTACATCAGTATGGCTTCATAATAAAATAATTTGGGTACGAGACTAGCCTGCCTTTAGTCCAGACCTGTCTCCCATTGATAATGTGTGCCGCATTATGAAACCTAAAATATGTGCTGTCTGTAGGGGTGTTTTCACGCACGTTTGTACGTACTATCGCAATGTAATGATGCTGGTGTAGTTAGCATCAGCTAATATGCTAACATTCTTTTTGTATTTTTTGGAGTTACACAAATTCCTCAGTAAATTCACCAAAACGTCACCGTGGAGTTATTGAGTCTGTTCAGCTGATTGAAGAGCGAGCTTGCACCACGAGTGGGTCCATGACCATGACTTATGTTTTGTTTTATTAGCCGTCCGTAACGTTTCTACATGTATAGATTCTTATTCATCACTCCAAGCAACATTTGTAAGTTTTACAATACAACTAAAACAATTCTCTCTTTCTAAAGCATCCCATGTGTGATGTCTGTAGGAGTGTTTTCATGTGGATTTGTACATGCTATCATAACGTAATCAAGCTAGCATTGTTAACATTAGCAAATATGCTAACACGTTTACGAGTTCTTTTTGTATTGTTTCAGTTTCACAAATTCCCCAGTAAATCCACCCAAAATATCACCGGGGAGTTATTGAGTCTGTTTAGCTTACTGGAGAGCTAACTTGCGCCCATAGTGGGTCAATGACGATGACTTATGTTTTGTTTTATCAGCCGTCCATAGCGTGTCTACTTGTATGAATTCTTATTCATCACTCCAAGCAATGTTTGTAAATTTTACAATACAACTAAAACAATTCTCACTCACTCAAGCGTCCCGTGTGATGTCTGTAGGAGTGTTTTCATGCACGTTTCTACGCGCTATCGTCATGTAATCAAGTGAGCGCTGTTATCATTTGCAAATATGGTAACTCCTTAACGAGTTATTTTTGTATTGTTTCAGTTTCACAAATTCCTTGAAAAATGTAACACCGAAACTTCACCGTGG
>NC_084620.1:48302200-48357200 GCF_033978795.1 Nerophis ophidion | reverse complement strand
CACGGAGACGCTTCCAGCTTGGACGTGAGGAACATTTTGGGGTCAGGAAACTACAAATCCGACCCAGAAGGCCTCAGACCTCCGAGGACCCTGTTGGAGCTGGCTGTGGTTTCATGCCAGATTCTAATGCATCCAATAAACGGACTGCTTCCTTTGCAGTCGCTCTAAAAACAACCTGGCTACGTTATTTTACATCAACCTTTATTTCTATTGGAGCCTACTGTTCCAGCTCCAATCAATAACACGCCTGCTGCTGCGCGGCTGTCAGCCTGCCAACGCTTGATCCGCCTCCGCCGGACTCGGCGTTGGCTTTTCCACCTCAAACCCACTTATGTCATCGCGTGGAACTCTGCTAATACGCTGCAATCATACGGCCGGGATAAAAAAAAAAAAAAGATCATGGAAGAGCCGTGTGCCAGTTCCAGTTTGCAAACCCTCAATTGGCTCTCAGTTCAATCACAGCATATAATGGACTGGTCCTGATAGCAGTCCCAGTGTGCAGGAACAGGAACGCGACACAGGACATAGGGTGAACACTAATCGTAGCCGGGGTTTTTTTACCACTGTATTACATGGCATTTCCTTTTAACAACACTCAGTAAACGTTTGGCAACTGAGGAGACACATTCTTTAAGCTTTTCAGGTGGAATTATTTCCCATTCTTGCTTGATGTACCGCTTAAGTTGTTCAACTTATATTTTAGGCTTTATAATGTGCCACACATTTTCGATAGAAGACAGGCAGGCCAGTATAGTACCCGCACTCTTTTACTATGAAGCCACGCCGTTGTAACACATGGCTTGGCATTGTCTTGCTGATATAAGCAGGGGCGTCCATGAAAACGCTGCTTGGATGACAACATATGTTGCTCCAAAACCTGTATGTACCTTTCAGCATTAAAGGTTCCTTCACAGATGTGTAAGTTACCCATGCCTTGGGGACTAATACACCCCCATACCATCAGAGATGCTGCCTTTTCAAATTTGCGCCTGGAACAATCCGGATGGGTATGTCCCTCTTTGGTCCGGAGGACACAGCGTCCACAGTTTCCAAAAACAATTTGAAATGTGGACTCGTCAGACCACAGAACACTTTTCCACTTTGCATCAGTCCATCTTAGATGAGCTTGGGCCAAGCGAAGCCAGCGGCGTTTCTGGGTGATGTTGATAAATGGCTTTTGCTTTGCATCGTAGAGTTTTAACTTGCACTTACAGATCTAGTGACCAACTGTAGTTACTGACAGTGGTTTTATGAAGTGTTCCTCAGCCCATGTGGTGATATCCTTTACACACTGATGTCAGGTTTTGATGCAGTACCGCCTGAGGGATCAAAAGTCCGTAATATCATCGCTTATGTGCGGTGATTTCTCCAGATTCTCTGAACCTTTTGATGATATTACGGAGCGTAGATGGTAAAATCCCTAAATTCCTTGCAATAGTTCATTGAGAACTGTTGTTCTAAAACTGTTCGACAATTTGCTTACAAAGTGGTGACCCTCACCCCATCCTTGTTTGTGAATTACTTAGCATTTCATGGAAGCTGCTTTTATACCCAATCATGGCACCCACCTGTTCCCAATTAGCCTGCACACCTGTGGGATGTTCCAAATAAGTGTTTGATGAGCATTTCTCAACTCTATCAGTATTTATTGCCACCTTTCCCAACTTCTTCGTCACGTGTTGCTGGCATCAAATTCTAAAGTTAATGATTATTTGCAACAACAAAAAAATATTTATCAGTTTGAACATGAAATATGTTGTCTTTGTAGCATATTCAACTGAATATGGGTTGAAAATGATTTGCAAATCATTTTCTGTTTATATTTACATCCAACACAATTTCCCAACTCATATGGAAACAGGGTTTGTATATAAGACCGCCCCCCCCCCGCCCTGAAACGTGACGATTCCATCCTACATTTGGGTAGTTGTTATGGGTTGAATAATACAGAGAAAGGACAACTTCAATTTCAATGTTGGTGTTGTTTCATTAACGGCTACAGTAGTGTGGCTATAGGAAGTGATAATGGCATCACGCCTAATCTTGGTGATGCTGACGCGGCAAGAAATGCACCTGATGTTTGGGGTGAGATCATCGGGATCGCTGCGGAGGAAGTGGTGGATGACTTCGAGCACTGCAGTTGCAGGAAAACAATGTTCGTGCAGGGCGAGAGAGGCTCGATGACCTCATCACTGCTGTAACACACACACACACACACACACACTTACTCATTCTTAGCGGAGCAGCTTTTACTTTTATATCCACAGTGAGACTAGAGATAACTTAATCGCCTAAATGATCTCACTCTCTTGCAAGGCAAACATTTCAATGTTCCACTGATTATATATATATATATATATATATATATATATATATATATATATATATATATATATACATACATACATACACAGTTATATATATACATACATACATACATACATACATACATATATGTATATATACATACATACATACATATATACATATATACGTACATACATACATACATACATACATGTATATATATATATATATATATACATATATACATACATATATACATACATATATACATACATATATATATATATATACACATACATATATATATATATATATATATATATATATACATATATATATATATATATATATATATATGTATATATATATATATACTAAACCCAAAACCAGTGAAGTTGTCACGTTGTGTAAATGGTAAATAAAAAGAGAAGACAATGATTTGCAAATCCTTTTCAACTTATATTAAATTGAATAGACTGCAAAGACAAGATATTTAATGTTCACACTTGGAAAAATTTAGTATTTTTTTCGGAAATAATCATTAACTTAGAATTTAATGGCAGCAAAAAAAGTTGTCACAGGGGCATTTTTACCACCGTGTTACATGGCCTTTCCTTTTAACAACACTCGGAAAATGTTTGGGAACTGAGGAGACACATTTTTAAGTGGAGTTATTTCCCATTCCTGCTTGATGTACAGCTTAAGTTGATCAACAGTCTTGCTGAAATAAGCAGGGGCGTCCATGATGACATTTTGTCAAGACAATAGTCTTAAAAAACACTTTAAGACTATTGTCTTGAAAAAAGATATCACTCTTGAATCAACATTGTGATTAATGTTAATAAAAAACTAAACGTGTGATATAAATAATAATGGAAGTATAATTGTTTGTATATATAGTATATAATTGGTGCAAAGGTTTAATATGTGTGCAAGGATATTTCGATGTATATAACTGAACTATGTTCATGTTGTGCATAATGTGTATGCACAATATGTTGTGCAAAGGACATTTGAACATTTTCGGAAGTTTATATTTATTTTGTACTTGACATTGCTTATAGGGTTAGGCGCGATAAGTTTTCAACTTCAGCCTAAACCCTTTTGGTCTGCAACATTTTATTTTTCCTTCTCATTTTCAATCTATGTATGTATAACTGTTTTTTTGTTGACCGAAGAACAATAAACTTGGAACTTGAAACGTTCCTTGGATGGCAACATATGTTGCTCCAAAACCTGTATGTACCTTTCAGCATTAATGGTGCCTTCACAGATGTGTAAGTTACCCATGCCTTGGCCACTAATGCACCCCCATACCATCACAGATGCTGGCTTTTACAGTTTGCGCCTATAACAATCCGAATGGTTATTTTCCTCTTTGTTCCAGAGAACACAACATCCACAGTTTCCAAAAAAAAATTTAAATGTGGACACGTCAGACCACAAAACACTTTTCCACTTCGCATCAGTCCATCTGAGATGAGCTCGGGCCCAGCGAAGCCAGTGGCGTTTCTGGGTGTTGTTGATAAATGGCTGTGGCTTTGCATTGTAGAGTTATAACTTGCACTTACAGTGTAGCGACCAACTGTAGTTACTGACAGTGAGTTTCTGAAGTGTCCCTGAGCCCATGTGGTGATATCCTTTACACGCCGATGTCGCTGTTTGATGCAGTACCGCCTGAGGGACGGAGGGTCCGTAATATCATGGCTTGTGTGCAGTCATTTCTCTAGATTTTCTGAAACTTTTGATGATATTACGGAGCGTATATGGCGAAATCCCTGAATTCCTTTCAACTGCTGGTTGAGAAATGTTGTTTTTAGTCAATTTACTCAGGCATTTGTTCACAAAGTGGTGACCCTCGCCCCGTCCCTATTTGTGAATGACTGAGCATTTCGCAGACGCTGCTTTTCTACCCAATAATCAATCAATCCATGTTTATTTATATAGCCCTAAATCACTAGTGTCTCAAAGGGCTGCAAAAACCACAACGACATCCTCGGTAGAGCCCACATAAGGGCAAGGGAAACTCACCCTAGTGGGACGTCGGTGACAGTGACAACGATGACTATGAGAAACCTTGGAGAAGACTGCATATGTTGGCAACCCCCCCCCCCTCTCCCCAAGGGGACCGAAAGCAATGGATGTCGAGCAGGTTTAATTAACATGGCACCCACCTTTTCCCAATTACCCTGTTACCTGTGGGATGTTCTAAATAAGTGTTTGATGAGCATTCCTCACCTTTGTCAGTCTTTTTTGCCACTTGTGCCAGCTTTTTTTGAAACATGTCGCAGGCATCAAATTCCAAATGTGCTAATAATATTTGCAAAAAAATAACAAAAGCTTTCCAGTTCGAATGTCAAGTATCTTGTCTTTGCAGTTTATTCGATTGAATATAATTTGAAAAGGATTTGCCAATCATTGTATTCTGTTTTTATTTACCATTTACACAACGTAACAATTTTACAACTTTTGGGGTTTGTTGCTGGAAAAGGGGAGGATGCAGTTCCTCCCCCAAGCGTATAGAAAAACAATAAAAGATGTCATTAGGACAAAAGTGGGAGAAAAAAAAAAAGACGGTTCTCCAAGAACAAAAGGGACAGAGTGAGCACAACAGAGTCCAGACGCTGTAACCTTTACGTAGAAAAATGGCCGTCAGCTGCCCCCGTAAGGTTCTGGGTCATGTTTTTGTCTGGGTGCCACTCGCTTCACTGTCACCCTGGAGACTTCATGTCCAATTAGATCATAGAGTGGGGCAGGAGGCAAGCTGGGACCGATCAACTGGTACCTCATCAAAATGGGACTTGTTATTCTTAGCCTTATATATATATATATATATATATATATATATATATATATATATATATATATATATATATATATATATATATATATATATATATACATATGTATATATACATACATATACATATATATACATATACATACATATATATATACACAAATATATATATATATACATATATACATATGTATATATACATATATATATACATATACATACATATATATACACAAATATATATATACACATACATATATACAAATACATATATACATACATATAAATACATACATATATACACATACACACACTATTTTATATATAAAATTAATTTTAAAATATATATATATATATATATATATACATATATATATATATATATATATATATATATATATATATATATATATATACTTTACACACATGGATGTGAATCGATCTAAGATAAAAGTACTTATTGTCATACATTTATCCATGAAATAAACACAATTCAATACAGTAAAACATGTCTACGTTAAAAAAAAGTTGATTAAGTACTATGTGAACTTTTATTTTTTTAAATCCAAATTAAAATGTTCTGAAAATGACAAAAATACTCACTAAAACGAAAAAAATGTATGTTTTGAACTGTTTTTTTTATTTTAGCACTCAAAAACGTGTCTATTAATTAACCAATGGAATGCTATATTTTAATATATGTATTTTTGTAATTATTTTATTATTTTACATATAATTTTGCTACACTTTTTTGTATTACAATGTATTATTTAAAAAAAATGACATATTGAAATTAAAAATAATTAGATCAAATAATATATACAAAAATTAAAATAATAAAATAAAAAGAGTAAAGGAAAAAGCATTTACAAAAATATATATAAATATATGTACATTAACGTGGAATATATACATTTCACAAATTAGTTGGTTTTATAATTAACAATCTTATTTTCAATTTGTAATTAATATTGCAAAAACTAAATATTGTAACAAAAATCATTCATTAATAACATTTAAAATACATTTTATTAAAATAGACAAATTAAAATTAAGAATAATTACATCAAATAAGATATATGATTGATGAAACTAAAAATACATATATATATAAATATGTGCACATTAATGTGGAATATAAATTTGTTATTATTATTATTATTAATAATCTTATTTTCAATTTCCAATTATTGCAAAAACTAAATATTGTAACAAAAATCATACATTAATAACATTTAAAATAAATGTTATCAAAATAATTTCCATAATGTCTGTTTAAAAAAATGTATTAAGTACTTCAAACAAATAAAAAAAAAATTCAAATCCAAATTAAAATGATCAAAAGGATAACTAAAATAGTAACAAAATATGTGTTTTTTTAAGTGTTTTTAATTTTAAGTACTCAACAACTTGTCAATTTAATTAACCGATAAAACAATATATTTTAATATTTTGCATCATTGTAATTATTTTTATTATTTTATGTATAATTTTGGTACACTTTTTTGTTTATTACAATGTATTATTTTTAAAAAAATAGAAAAATTAAAAGAGTAATTAGATCAAATAAAATATAAAAAATAAAAATTATAAGATAAAAACATTAAATAAAAGAAAAACACATTTGCAAAAATAGATATAAATATATGTACATTAATGTGGAGCATATATATTATATAAATGTGTTGTTATTATTACTAAAAATCTTATTTTAAATGTCTTATTATTATCATTATTGCAAAACTAAATTTTGGTAAAAAAAATTCTACATTAATAAAATTTATAATCTAAATAATGTCTATGTTTAAAAAATATATTAAGTACTTCAAACAAATAAAAAATGTTTTTTAAATCCAAAATAAAATGTTCTGAGAATAACTAAAATAACAACTAAAAGATAAAAATGTGTATTTTGAACTGTTTTTTTTTTTTTATGTTAGTACTCAACAACTTGTCAATTTGACTAACCAATGAAAAACGATTTTATCATTTGTATTTTTAGAATTATTTGAATATTGTATGTAATATTTTGGTATACTATTTTTTTTCTATTACAATGTATTAATGGTTTTCAAATTAGACTCATTAAAACCAAGAATATTTAAATTAAATAAAATACATAAAACAAAAAATAATAAGTTAAAAACAATAAATAAAAACAAATGAACATTTACAAAAATATATATAAATGTATTTACATTTATGTGGAACATATATATTACATACATGTGTTGTTATTATTACTAACAATTTTATTTTCAATTTCCAATTATTATTATTATTACAAAAAATAAATATTGTAACAAAAATCAGACTTTAATAACATTTAAAATAAATGTTATTAAAATATAAATAATGTCTGTTCAAAAATGTTTATTAAGTACTTAAAACAAATAAAAAAAATCAAAATTAAAATGTTCAAAGGATAACTAAAATATTAACTAAAGATAAGAGTGTGTTTTGAACTGCTTTTAATTTTAGTACTTGACAACATGTCTATTTGACTAACCCATAAAAACTATTTTATTATTTGTATTTGTGTAATTATTTTAATATTGTATGTATTATTTTGGTATACTATTTTTTTCAATTACAATGTATTAATATTTTTTAAATTAGACAATTAAAAACTAAGAATATTTACACAAAATAAAATACATAAAATAAAAAGTACTAATTTAAAAACAATAAATAAAAACAAAAATCATTTACAAAAATACATATAAATATATTTACATATATGTAGAATATATACATTACATAAATGTGTTGTTGTTATTACTCACTTAAATTTCTAATTATCGTTATTACAAAAACTAAATATTATAACAAAAATCATACATTAACAACATTTAAAATAAATGTTATCAAATTAATATGAATAATGTCTGTTTAAAAAAAATTGATGAAGTACTTCAAACAAACACAAATTATTTAGGACAAATAAAATATTAAAGATAAAAATGTGTACTCAACAACTTCTCAATTTGACTAAGCAATAAAAGTTGTATTTTATAATTCGGGTTTTGGTAACTATTTTATATTGTATGTATAATTTTGGTACATGATTTTTTTCCATTATAGTGTGTTATCATGTTAAAAATGTATAACAATATTTAAAGAACATATATAAAATAACAATAACTTAAAAACAATAGATAAAAACAAAAAAAAACATTTAATAAAATGTATTTGAAAATATATACATTATGTGGCGCATAAGCGATAGAAAATGGATGGATGGATATACATTACATGAATGTGTTATTATTACCAGAATTATTATTTTAAATGTCTTATTATTTAGACAAAAAGCAATTACCGTAACAAAAAACATATTCAACATTTAAAATAAAATAAGTTGTCACGATAACACAAAGTAACTTTTTTCTTCACCGTGAATAGTTTTATGTTTCTATAAACACTTTTTAAAAAAAAAGGGACATTTTAAAATATGATTTGCTAATTCTTTTCAACATATATTTGATTGAATAGACTGCAAAGAAAATATATTTCATGTTGGAACTGGTAAACTTTGTTTTTTTTTTGCAAATATTAGCTTATTTGGAATTTGATGCCTGCAACATGTTTCAAAAAAGCTGGCACAAGTGGCAAAAAAGACTGAGAAAGTTGAGGATTGCTCATCAAACGCTTATGTGGAACATCCCACAGGTGAGCAGGCTAAATGGGAACAGGTGGGTGCTTTGATTGGGTATAAAACCAGCTGCCGTGTAATACTCAGTCATTCACAAACAAGAACAGGGCAAGGGTCGCCATTTTGTCAACAAATGCTTCAGCAAATTTTCAAACAGTTTAAGACCAACATTTGTCAACCAGCTGTTACAAGGAATTTAGGGATTTCACCATCTACGCTCCGTAATGTCATCAAAAGGTTCAGAAATTCTGGAGAAATCGCTGCACGTGAGCCATGATATTACGGACCTTGTCTCCCTCAGGCGGTACTGCATCAAAAAGCGACGCCAGTGTGTAAAGGATATCACCACATGGACTCAGGAACACTTTAGAAAACCACTGTCAGTAACTACAGTTTGTCACTACATCTGTAAGTGCAATTTAAAACGCTAGTATGAAAAGCCAAAAACATTTATCAACAACACCCAGAAACTCCGCGGGCTTCGCTGGGCCCGAACTCATCTGAGGTGAACTCATGCAAAGTAGAAAAGTGTTCTGTGGTCTGATGAGTCTACAAAAATGTGTTGCTGCCATTAAAATTCTAATTTAATTTTAGATTATTTTGCCATTTTAGTTTCTCAGTGTGAACATGAAAAACAGTATCTTGTCTTTGCAGTCTATTTAATTGAATATAAGTTGAAAAGGATTTGCAAATCATTGTATTCTGTTTTTATTTACCATTTACACAACGTGGCAACTTCACTGCTTCTGGGTGTCGTATATATGCAACCTTTTCAACATTTTGCCAGCTCTCCCCGTAAAGAAAAATAGTAGAGAGCCACAAAACGTAATGCAGCTCATAAATGAACTTTTAAAAGAGTTCTTTTTTTTTTTCATTTTACAGAAAAACCCATCCGTCTGCGTGAAATTAAACTCTTGTTTGCTTTTCTATTTTTGAAAAGCATTTAGGGTTCACTCACCCAAGGGGCGGCATGTCTTTGGAAGTGGGAGGAGCCTCCTATTAGGTGCATGTTTGTGAAAGTGGGAGGAGCCTCCCCCCCAAGTGCATGTTTGTGAAAGTGGGAGGAGCCTACGCCCCAGGTGCATGTCCTGCACTACCGACACTATCCGTTATGGCGACGCGACATACTTAAAGGGGAACATTATCACCAGACCTATGTAAGCGTCAATATATACCTTGATGTTGCAGAAAAAAGACCTTATGTTTTCTTAAACGATTTTCGAACTCTAAAAGGGTGAATTTGGTGATTTAAAGGCCTTTCAATTGTTCGCTGTCGGAGCCATGACGTTACAATGGGAAGCAATCCGCCATTTTCTCAAACACATTACACACACAAGTCAAATCCGCTCTGTTATTTTCCATTTTTTCGACTGTTTTCCGTAACCTTGGAGACATCATGCCTCGTCAGTGTGTTGTCGGAGGGTGTAACAACACAATCAGGGACGGATTCAAGTTGACTTACGTGGAGTGTACATCGATTAGCACGGCATGCTAATCGATGCTAACATGCTATTCAGGCTAGCTGTATGTACATATTGCATCAATATGCCTCGTTTGTAGCTATATTTGCATTCAGCCTTTCCATCCACCCACATTTAATGCCAAACAAACACATACCAATTGACGGATTCAAGTTGCACCAGTGTCAAAAGATGCGAAAGTCCCTCGTTTGTTCTGCACATTTTACCAACGATAGCGATGCTACAGCAGAGATGGCACAGAGATGTGTGGATATCCTTTGACACTCAAAGCCGATGCATTTCCAACGATAAAGTCAACGAAATCACAAAGGTGAGTTTTGTTGATGTTATTGACTTATGTGCTAATCAGACATATTTGGTCACGGCATGGCTGCCAGCTAATCGATGCTAACATGCTATTCAGGCTAGCTGTTTGTACATATTGCATCGTTATGCCTCATTTGTAGCTATATTTGCATCCAGCCTTTCCCTGCACCCACATTTAATGCCAAACAAACACATACCAGTCGACGGATTCAAGTTGCACCAGTGTCAAAAGATGCGAAAGTCCCTCGTTTGTTCTGCACATTTTACCGACGACAGCTATGCTACGACAGAGATGGCACAGAGATCTGTCGATATCCTGTGCCACTCAAAGCCAATGCATTTCCAACGATAAAGTCAACAAAATCACAAAGGGGAGTTTTGTTGATGTTATTGACTTATGTGCTAATCAGACATATTTGGTCACGGCATGGCTGCCAGTTAATCGATGCTAACATGCTATTCAGGCTAGCTGTATGTACATATTGCATCGTTATGCCTCATTTGTAGCTATATTTGCATCCAGCCTTTCTCTGCACTCACATTTAATGCCAAACAAACACATACCAATTGACGGATTCAAGTTGCACCAGTGTCAAAAGATGCGAAAGTCTCTCGTTTGTTCTGCACATTTTACCAACGATAGCGATGCTACGACAGAGATGGCGGAGAGATCTGTCGATATCCTGTGACACTCAAAGCCGATGCATTTCCAACGATAAAGTCAACGAAATCACAAAGGTGAGTTTTGTTGATGTTATTGACTTATGTGCTAATCAGACATATTTGGTCACGGCATGACTGCCAGCTAATCGATGCTAACATGCTATTCAGGCTAGCTGTATGTACATATTGCATCGTTATGCCTCATTTGTAGCTATATTTGCATCCAGCCTTTCCCTGCACCCACATTTAATACCAAACAAACACATACCAATCGACGGATTCAAGTTGCACCAGTGTCAAAAGATGCGAAAGTCCCTCGTTTGTTCTGCACATTTTACCAACGATAGCGATGCTACGACAGAGATGGCACAGAGATCTGTCGATATCCTGTGACACTCAAAGCCGATGCATTTCCAACGATAAAGTCAACGAAATCACAAAGGTGAGTTTTGTTGATGTTATTGACTTATGTGCTAATCAGACATATTTGGTCACGGCATGGCTGCCAGCTAATCGATGCTAACATGCTATTCAGGCTAGCTGTATGTACATATTGCATCGTTATGCCTCATTTGTAGCTATATTTGCATCCAGCCTTTCCCTGCACCCACATTTAATGCCAAACAAACACATACCAATCGACGGATTCAAGTTGCACCAGTGTCAAAAGATGCGAAAGTCTCTCATTTGTTCTGCACATTTTACCAACGATAGCGATGCTACGACAGAGATGGCACAGATATCTGTCGATATCCTGTGACACTCAAAGCCGATGTATTTCCAACGATAAAGTCAACGAAATCACAAAGGTGAGTTCTGTTGATGTTATTGACTTATGTACTAATCAGACATATTTGGTCACAGCATGACTGTCAGCTAATCGATGCTAGCATGCTATTCAGACTAGCTGTATGTACGTATTTCATCAATATGCCTCATTTGTAGCTATATTTGCATTCAGCCTTTCCCTGCACCCACATTTAATGCCAAACAAACACATACCAATCGACAGATTCAAGTTGCACCAGTGTCAAAAGATGCGAAAGTCCCTCGTTTGTTCTGCACATTTTACCGACGACAGCTATGCTACGACAGAGATGTGTGGATATCCTGCGACACTCCAAGCAGATGCATTTCCAACAATAAAGTCAACGAAATCACAAAGGTGAGTTTTGTTGATGTTATTGACTTATGTGCTAATCAGACATATTTGGTCATGGCATGGCTGCCAGCTAATCGATGCTAACATGCTATTTCGGCTAGCTGTGTGTACATTTGTAGCTATATTTGCATCCAGCCTTTCCCTCCACCCACATTTAAGGCCAAACAAACACTTACCAATCGACGGATTTAAGTTGCTCCAGTGGTCAAAAGATGCAATCGTTGGTTAGAAGGCGATCGCCGAATAGTTTCAATAGCTATTCGCTCAATATCTTCGGTTTCTTCTTCAATTTCGTTTTCGCTATCTGCCTCCACACTCCAACCATCCGTTTCAATACATGCATAATTTGTTGAATCGCTTAAGCCGCTGAAATCCGAGTCTGAATCCGAGCTAATTTCGCTATATCTTGCTGTTCTATCCGCCATGTTTGTTTGTATTGGCGTCACAGGAAAATGGACGGGTGGATTTACAGATAGCGAAAATCGGGCACTTTAAAACCTTTTTTCAGGATATGCCACGATGGGTCAAATTTTGAAAAAAACTTCGAAAAATAAAATAAGCCACTGGGAACTGATTTTTATTTGTTTTAACCCTTCTGAAATTGTGATAATGTTCCCCTTTAAGCGTGTTTTACTCGCACCTCGGCAACATTTCATCTCCATCGACACTTTCCGTCGCGTTGTTTCCATTTCGCCGTCACGGAATCAGCCCTGATTTAGCGCGAAATCAGCACAACGCCTTCAAAATAGCTCCGCTTACCCAAAGTCTCCTTGCAGGAGCTAATGAGCTAATTATGTAACCCTGGGCGACTTTGTCTGGCAGGTTTTGTCTCATCCACACCTGCATGCCGCTGCCAGGGCCGTGAATACATTGTTGGCGTCATCATGGGAATAGAATAGAACGGAATAGAATATGATAGAATAGAAAGAACTTTTTTGATCCCTGGGGGAAATTCAGCACCACAGGTTTCTCATAATAGACAATAAACACTTGGGTATTTTTTACATGTGAATAACATAAACACAGTCTATTACAAAGCATTATCACATGTAAATAATACCAACGTATATATATATATATATATATATATATGCATACACAGTGGGGCAAAAAAGTATTTAGTCAGCCACCGATTGTCCAAGTTTTCCCACTTAAAATGATGACAGAGGTCTGTAATTTTCATCATAGGTACACTTCAACTGTCAGAGACAAACAATCCAGGAATTCACAAAGTAGGAATTTTAAAGAATTTATTTGTAAATTATGGTGTAAAATAAGTATTTGGTCACTTCAAACAAGGAAGATCTCGGGGTCTCACAGACCTGTAACTTCTTCTTTAAGAAGTTCTGTCCTCCAGTCGTTACCTGTATTAATGGCTCTTGTTTGAACTCGTTATCTGTATAAAAGACACCTGTCCACAGCCTCAAACAGTCAGACTCCAAACTCCACTATGGCCAAGACCAAAGAGCTGTCGAAGGACACCAGGAAAATAATTGTAGACCTGAACCAGACTGAGGAGAGTGAATCTACAATAGGCAAGCAGCTTGGTGTGAAAAAATCAACTGTTGGAGCAATTATCAGAAAATGGAAGACATACAAGACCACTGATAATCTCCCTCGATCTGGGGCTCCACGCAAGATCTCATCCCGTGGAGTCAAAATGATCATGAGAACGGTGAGCAAAAATCCCAGAACCACCTGGTGAATGACCTGCAGAGAGCTGGGACCAAAGTAACACAGGTTACCATCAGTAACACACTACGCCGACAGGGAATCAAATCCTGCAGTGCCAGACGTGTCCCCTTGCTTAAGCCAGTGCATGTCCAGGCCTGTCTGAAGTTTGCCAGAGAGCACATGGGAGAATGTCATGTGGTCAGATGAAACCAAAATGGAACTTTTTGATATAAACTCAACTCGTCGTGTTTGGAGGAAGAAGAATACTGAGTTGCATCCCAAGAACACCATACATACTGTGAAGCATGGGGGTGGAAACATCATGCTTTGGGGCTGTTTTTCTGCTGAGGGGACAGGACGATTGATCCGTGTTAAGGAAAGAATGAATGGGGCCATGTATCGTGAGATTTTCAGCCAAAACCTCCTTCCATCAGTGAGAGCTTTGAATGGTTGACCAGATACTTATTTTCCACCATAATTTTATAAATAAATTCTTTAAAATTCCGACAATGTGAATTCCTAGATTTTTTTTTCACATTCTGTCTCTCACAGTTGAAGTGTACCTATGATGAAAATTACAGACCTCTGTCATCATTTTAAGTGGGAGAACTTGCACAATCGGTGGCTGACTAAATACTTTTTTGCCCCACTGTATATATATTTATTTTTATTTTATTTTTTATTTTATTTATGTTTTAAATAGGAATCGATTTTGAATCAGTTTAAACAAGTGTGAATAGATCTTTACCCGTTCATCTACATCTATGAAATAAAGATAACGGCGCGACTGAGAAGTAGCGCTACATAAATCCACGCCTGTCAGCTAAAATTAAGTAACGGGTTCCGAAAGCAAAGATGGATTGCAAAAAAAAAAAGGAGCTGACTCGAGAACACTTTTGCATTTCTCTCTCATCTGCCTTCCATTACTCGCACAGACAAGCACCTCCAAGTATGAATACGTTTGGTAATAAAGTCTATTTCTTGCCAGGCTGCAGGGAAGAGACGCTAAATTAGACGTTTCTCCAGGACAATTTGTGCCCACACAAGATCTTGCAATTTTTGCATGCAGACTGCAGGGTTTTTGCTGAGAGATCCTGTTCATACTCATCCATTAATCATGTCTTCTCGTTTATGACCCGCCTCTTTTGTTCCGGAAGCGTCAACTCTCACGTACGCAACAAACTCGTTAGTCACGGACCTGGTCCACTTGTCCGAGTCTTGTGTTGAGACCGATGGCGGGTTACCGGGAGTATTTTAGGAAGCGGGAAGTAGGCCAGGTTGTTATTGGGTGGACCGGCCTTGTTTCTTTTGTTCCACCTTAATGAGGATACATTTGAATGGATAATTTCCACGTCTTCAAACACTGGCAGTGTTGATACTCTCGCTGAAGACTGATATCAGCATTCAGACACTGGCAGTGTTGATACTCTCATACTTCCCAACCCTCCCGGATTTTCCGGGAGACTCACGAAATTCAGCGCCTCTCCCGGAAACCTCCTGGGACAAATTTTCTCCCGAAATTCAGGCGGAGCTGGAGGCCACGCCCCCTCCAGCTCCATGCGGACCTGAGTGACGTGTATAAAGAGCGTGTCTGCCCAATGACGCTATAACTGTAGAATGATTGAGGGCGAGTTCTTGGTTTCTTATGTGGGTTTATTGTTAGGCAGTTTCATTAACCCAGCGCGGTGAAACAACACACAACAACAGCAGTCCGAAATTCGTCTACCGTAAAGCGGTTCGTCTGCCAAACAGCAATGTGTTGTGACACTCTCAAACAGGACAATACTGCCATCTAGTGTACATGCATATGGTTAGAAAAACAAGTATGGAATATTCAACCCTCAACTCAACAATGAGTAGATGAGTGTTATGTGTGTGTAAATGTGTAAATAAATGAACACTGAAATTCAAGTATTTATTTTAAATAAATATATGAAATAAATAAATATATATATGAAATACTTGACTTGGTGAATCTATGAATCTAGCGGTAAGTATACTCCTCCCCTCTTAACCACGCCCCCAACCACACCCCCCACCTCCTGATATCGGAGGTCTCAAGGTTGGTAAGTATGCTGAAGACTGATATCAGCATTCAAACACTGGCAGTGTTGATACTGTCCCTGAAGACTGATATCAGCATTCGAACACTGGCAGTGTTGATACTCTCGCTGAAGACTGATATCAGCATTCAAACACTGGCAGTGTTGATACTCTCGCTGAATACTGATATCAGCATTCAAACACTGGTAGTGTTGATACTCTCGCTGAAGACTGATATCAGCATTCAAACACTGGCAGTGTTGATACTCTCGCTGAAGACTGATATCAGCATTCAAACACTGGCAGTGTTGATACTCTCCCTGAAGACTGATATCAGCATTTAAACACTGGCAGTGTTGATACTCTCGCTGAAGACTGATATCAGCATTCAAACACTGGTAGTGTTGATACTCTCGCTGAAGACTGATATCAGCATTCAAACACTGGCAGTGTTGATACTCTCGCTGAAGACTGATATCAGCATTCAAACACTGGCAGTGTTGATACTCTCGCTGAAGACTGATATCAGCATTCAAACACTGGCAGTGTTGATACTCTCCCTGAAGACTGATATCAGCATTCAAACACTGGCAGTGTTGATACTCTCGCTGAAGACTGATATCAGCATTCAAACACTGGTAGTCTTGATACTCTCGCTGAAGACTGATATCAGCATTCAAACACTGGCAGTGTTGATACTCTCGCTGAAGACTGATATCAGCATTCAAACACTGGCAGTGTTGATACTCTCGCTGAAGACTGATATCAGCATTCAAACACTGGCAGCGTTGATACTCTCCCTGAAGACTGATATCAGCATTCAAACACTGGCAGCGTTGATACTCTCGCTGAAGACTGATATCAGCATTCAAACACTGGTAGTGTTGATACTCTCGCTGAAGACTGATATCAGCATTCAAACACTGGCAGTGTTGATACTCTCGCTGAAGACTGATATCAGCATTCAAACACTGGCAGTGTTGATACTCTCACTGAAGACTGATATCAGCATTCAAACACTGGCAGTGTTGATACTTTCCCTGAAGACTGATATCAGCATTCAAACACTGGCAGTGTTGATACTCTCCCTGAAGACTGATATCATCATTCAAACACTGGCAGTGTTGATACTCTCCCTGAAGACTGATATCAGCATTCAAACACTGGCAGTGTTGATACTCTCCCTGAAGACTGATATCAGCATTCAAACACTGGCAGTGTTGATATTCTCCCTGAAGACTGATATCAGCATTCAAACACTGGCAGTGTTGATACTCTCGCTGAAGACTGATATCAGCATTCAAACACTGGCAGTGTTGATACTCTCCCTGAAGACTGATATCAGCATTCAAACACTGGCAGTGTTGATACTCTCGCTGAAGACTGATATCATCATTCAAACACTGGCAGTGTTGATACTCTCCCTGAAGACTGATATCATCATTCAAACACTGGCAGTGTTGATACTCTCCCTGAAGACTGATATCATCATTCAAACACTGGCAGTGTTGATACTCTCCCTGAAGACTGATATCAGCATTCAAACACTGGCAGTGTTGATACTCTCACTGAAGACTGATATCAGCATTCAAACACTGGCAGTGTTGATACTCTCCCTGAAGACTGATATCAGCATTCAAACACTGGCAGTGTTGATACTCTCCCTGAAGACTGATATCATCATTCAAACACTGGCAGTGTTGATACTCTCCCTGAAGACTGATATCAGCTTTCAAACACTGGCAGTGTTGATACTCTCGCTGAAGACTGATATCAGCATTCAAACACTGGTAGTGTTGATACTTTCGCTGAAGACTGATCTTAGCATTTAAACACTGGCAGTGTTGATACTCTCGCTGAAGACTGATATCAGCATTCAAACACTGGCAGCGTTGATACTCTCGCTGAAGACTGATATCAGCATTCAAACACTGGTAGCGTTGATATTCTCGCTGAAGACTGATATCAGCATTCAAACACTGGCAGTGTTGATACTCTCGCTGAAGACTGATATCAGCATTCAAACACTGGCAGTGTTGATACTCTCGCTGAAGACTGATATCAGCATTCAAACACTGGCAGTGTTGATACTCTCGCTGAAGACTGATATCAGCATTCAAACACTGGCAGTGTTGATACTCTCCCTGAAGACTGATATCAGCATTCAAACACTGGCAGTGTTGATACTCTCCCTGAAGACTGATATCAGCATTCAAACACTGGCAGTGTTGATACTCTCCCTGAAGACTGATATCAGCATTCAAACACTGGCAGTGTTGATACTCTCGCTGAAGACTGATATCAGCATTCAAACACTGGCAGTGTTGATACTCTCGCTGAAGACTGATATCAGCATTCAAACACTGGCAGTGTTGATACTCTCCCTGAAGACTGATATCAGCATTCAAACACTGGCAGTGTTGATACTCTCGCTGAAGACTGATATCAGCATTCAAACACTTACAGTGTTGATACTCTCACTGATATCAGCATTCTTACATTTTTTTAGCCTAAATTTTGCCGTATTATTCTATGGCAAAACGTTTTCCACTGAGGGACACAGACTAAAAAATTATATTTTTCATTTTACAAACCAAGTCAATATATCTTGTAACCATGAGGGCTACATTAAAGGTCCCAGGGACCCAAAAGGGTCTCAGTCATTAAAGTGTTAAATTTTGTTTTTATTTTTAATTTTTTTTACTTTCAACGCAAACATACATAACATTACCAAAAGTATTTGGCGCCCTGCCTTGACTCACATTTAAACCTGTGCCATCCCATTCCTAACCCATAGGTTTCAATATGACGTGTGTATCCACCTTTTGCAGCTATTAAAGCTTCAACTCTCCACAAGGTTGCAGAGTGTGTTTATAGGAATTTTCCACCATTCTTCCAAAAGCGCATTGGTGAGGTGGAGAAGGCCTGGCTCTCAGTCTCCGTTCTAATTCATGAGTGAGTGAATTATATTCATATAGCGCTTTTCTCTAGTGACTCAAAGCGCTTTACATAGTGAAACCCAATATCTAAGTTACATTTAAACCAGTGTGGGTGGCACTGGGAGCAGGTGGGTAAAGTGTCTTGCCCAAGGACACAACGGCAGTGACTGGGATGGCGGAAGCGGGAATCAAACCTGCAACCATCAAGTTGCTGGCACGGCCACTCTACCAACCGAGCTATACCGCCCAAATGGTGTTCTATAGGGCCGAGGTCAGGACTCTGTGCAGGCCAGTCAAGTTCATCCACACCAGACTATGTCATCCATGTCTTTATGGACACTTTGCATTGGACTTTGTGATGCAAGGCTTAGATTTAGCTGCTTGGACATGGAAAACCATTCCAGGAAGCTCTCTGCGTACTGTACGTGGGCTAATTGGAAGGTCACATGAAGTTTGGAGCTCTGTAGCAACTGGCGGTGCAGAAAGTCTTTGCACTATGCACTTCAGCATCTGCTGACCCCTCTCTGTCAGTTTACGTGGCCTACCACTTGGTGGCTGAGTTGCTGTTGTTCTCAAACTCTTCCCTTTCTTATAATAAAGCTGACAGAAATTTCACGACTGGATTCGTTGCACAGGTGGCATCCTATGACACTTCCACGCTGGAAATCACTGGGAACGGCCCATTCTTTCACAAATGTTTGTAGAAACGGTCTCCATGCCTAAGTGTTTTATTTGATACAGCGGGCCAAGTGATTAGGAAACCTGATTCTCATCATTTGGATGGGTGGCCAAAAAAGTACCTCTTAATGTAT
Organism: Nerophis ophidion; assembly: GCF_033978795.1. Taxonomy (NCBI): domain Eukaryota; kingdom Metazoa; phylum Chordata; class Actinopteri; order Syngnathiformes; family Syngnathidae; genus Nerophis; species Nerophis ophidion. The sequence goes on along the minus strand of NC_084620.1, from coordinate 48,337,358 downwards.
GATCCTGTAACTACTTGGTATCGGGTCGATACCTACATTTGTGGTATCATCTAAAACTAATGTAAAGTATCAAAGACAAGAAGAATAAGTGATTATTACATTTGAACAAAAGTGTATATAGAACATGTTAAAACAGATAATTAGCAGATATTAACAGTGAATGAACAAGTGGATTAATAATCATTTTTTACAGTTTGTCCCTCATCATGTTGACAAATTAATAGGTGGATAATGTTACTGCATAGACTAATAAAGAGTCTTTGTTTGTTTACTTACTCGTAAAAGACAAGTTGTCTAGTATGTTCACTATTTTATTTTAGGATTTAAGTGCAATAATAAACATATGTGTATTGTACCCTAAGATTTTTTTTTTTAAATAAAGACAATAATGCCTTTTTTTTGTGGTCCCCTTTAATTAGAAAAGTACCAAAGAGTATCAAATTACGTTTTAGTATCATGACAACACTACTTCAGACCCATTTATTGACATAAAGTTGATTTTGTTTTTGTCAAAACAAAACTCTCTTTTAAGGCAAAAACACAAAAATGCAAAATTTCCCCCCCAAAAAATATGTTTCAAAGTAAAATATTTGATGTGAAAAAATTGGAGCCTTACATCGGTAAATCGTTCATTCGAACATTTATTTTCATATATTGTCGTTTTTTGTAACATTGAAAGTTTAAAATTGAGAAAGGGAGGAAATATTGTTGCGTTACAAATATTTGTGTGGCGTTGCTTCCTTATTTGTCATCACTTAACACTGATTTTAATGTTATTCCAAGCTCATTTTAATGTGTAGCAGCAGAAGCTAAATTAAATGTGTCATAATTGCGTTTTAAAGGACATGTACGTATAATCAACGTCTTGTGCCCGCTGGGTTCTAAGGACAAGGACCGCTGAGGACTGAAATCTTCTCCTCGGTCGTTTTGCTTCCCGACTTCTCGTATTGCCCGGAGACCAACCACATCCCAACAATTTTCAAACTTTTATGGTTGACATTTTATTTTGTGGAGCCGGAAAAAGACGCGACATAGTCAAGAACTGCTTGTAACTTCCGCTATAAATGTCGTAAAAACAGGCAACAAAAACCTCTATGTAGGTCTGACTTAGACCTAGATTTCATGCACTGACCTCCTTCAGCAAAAATCCACAGGAAGTTGGCAAAAACCCCTTCAAAAGAAAAATCTCCTAAAAAAATGTCATTTTTGCCTGTTTGAGCTGTAATTTGACCCCCTGAAAATGCTTCAAAACTCACAAAACTAAACTCATCAGGACTGGTGAAAATTGCGATTTAATAAAAAAGAAAAAAAACTCTAGCACCCCCTAGGAATACAACACTGACAAAACTGCTCTTGGGAAGAAAACAGACAAAACTACTTGTAACTTCCGGTAGGAATGTCCTAGGGACATGAAACAAAAACTTCTTTGTAGGTCTCACTTAGACCTACATTTCATTAATTGACATTCTTCAGCAAAAATCAGCAGGAAGTTGGCAATCATCCCTTCAAAACAAAAGTTTTGTAAAAACATGTCACCTTTTTTCAAACATTATCTCCTCTGAGCGCATTCTTGTGTCGGCTTCAAACTCGCACAGGAAAGAGATTGAACCCTTTTGATTAAAAGTTGCGCAAAGAGTTTTTCTAACTGTTCCGGTTTAGATTTTTCAAGCCTTCAAAGAAATGCTGCGCTGATGCTGCTGTGCTGCTGCCGTCTCAAAATGGCTGCTTAAAAGCAGGAAGCACCAGAGTGACCACACAATGCAGAGAAGGTAGGTACTGTGCGGGTAAAGATATGTTGACTGGGTGAAAGAAGGAGGCACCATTTTGACTCCAGGATATAGAGAAGGTAGGTAATGTGCAGGTAAAAATATGTTGTCTGGGTGATGGCAGGAAGCACCAGCATGTATGGGTGAAAAAAAGAAGCACCAGTGTGCCCCCAGGATGCAGGGAAGGTAGGTAATGTGCAGGTAAAGATATATTCAATGGGTAAAGGCAACAAACACCAGCAAAAATCGGTCCCGTCCATCGCTGCTTGCAGCTTTAATTTACAGCTAGATTTGTACATTTAGACTCTTTTTATTAATTACCAAAAAGTTAGCAGGGATACATAATATTTCAGCATGTTTCTGTCCTGCATTAAAATGTGTCCCCCTTCTATTTCCCTCAAAATATTCATCAACTTCCTGTGGATTATTATGTACACTTTTAGTATCATTTACAGCTAAATTTGTATATTTGGACTAATTTTATTGATTACCAAAAAGTTAGTAGAGGATACATAATATTTTCGCATATTTCTGTGCTGCCCTAAAATGTGTCCCCCTTCTATTTCCCTAAAATTATATACCAACTTCCTGTGGAATATTATGTACACTTTTAGTATCATTTACAGCTAAATTTGAACATTTGGACTAATCTTATTAATTACCAAAAAGTTAGTAGAGGATACATAGTATTTTAGCATCATTTACAGCTAAATTTGAACATTTGGACTAATCTTATTAATTACCAAAAAGTTAGTAGAGGATACATAGTATTTTAGCATCTTTCTGTCCTGCCATAAAATGTGTACCCCTTCTATTTCCCTCAAATGATGTATCAACTTCTTGTGAATGATTATGTACACTTTTAGTATCATTTACAGCTAATTTTGTATATTTTGACTCATGTTAGTAATCACAAAAAAGTTAGTCGGCGATATATCATATTTTAGCATCTTTCTATCCTGCCATAAAATGTGTTCCCCTTCGATTTCCCTCAAATGATGTATCAACTTCCTGTGGATTATTGTGTACACTTATCATAATTTACACCAAAACTTGTATATTTGGACTCATTTTGTTAATAACCAAAAAGCTAGTAAAGAATACATAATACTTTAGCATATTTCTGTGCTGCCATAAAACGTGTCCCCCTTCCATTTCCCTCAAATGATGTACTAACTTTCTGTGGATTATTATGTACACTTTTAGTGTCGTTTACAGCTAAATTTGTACATTTGGACTCATTATACTAATTAACAAAAAGTTAGCAGGGATACATAATATTTTAGCATATTTCTGTGCTGACATAAGATGTGTCCCCCTTCTATTTCCCTTTAAATCATTTATTAACTTCCTGTGGATCATCATGTCCTTATTTAGTATCATTTACAGCCAAATATGTACATTTAGACTCATTTTATTAATTGCTAAAATGTTTGTCTGCGATACATAATATTTCAACACATTTCTGTGCTGCCATAAAATATGTCCCCCTTCTATTTCCCTCAAATTATGTACTAACTTCCTGTTGATTATTATGTACACTTTTACTATCATTTACAGCTAAATTTGTACATTTGGACTCATTTTATTATTTACCAAAAAGATAGTAAGGGATACATAATATTTTAGCATATTTCTGTGCTGCCATAAAATGTGTCCCCCTTTTACTTCCCTTAAATGATGTATTACCTTCCTGTGGATTATTATGTACACTTTTAGTATAATTTACAGCCAAATTTGTACATTTGGACACATTATATTAATTACCAAGAACTTAGTTGAGGATACATAATATTTTAGCATATTTATGTGCTGCCATAAAATGTGTCCCCCTTCTATTTCCCTTAAATGATGTATTACCTTCCTGTGGATTATTATGTACACTTTTAGTATCATTTACAGCAAAATTTGTACATTTGGACTCATTTTATTAATTACCAGAAAGTTAGTAGAGGATACATAATATTTTAGCATATTTCTCTGCTGCCATAAAATGTGTCCCCCTTCTATTTCCGTAAAATTATGTACCAACTCCCTGTGGAATATTATGTACACTTTTAGTATAATTTGAAGCTAAATTTGTACATTTGGATTAATTTTATTAATTACCAAAAAGTTAGTAGAGGATACATAATATTTTAGCATATTTCTGTGCTGCCATCAAATGTGTCCCCCTTCTATTTCCTTCAAATGATGTAATACCTTCCTGTGAATGATTATGTACATTTTTAGAATCATTTACAACTAAATTTGTATATTTTGACTCATGTTAGTAATCAAAAAAAAAAGTTAGTAGGGCATATATAATATTTTAGCATCTTTCTGTCCTGCCATAAAATGGGTCCCCCTTCTTTTTCCCTAAAATTATGTATCAACTTCCTGTGGATTATTATGTACACTTTTAGTATCATTTACAGTTCATTTTGTATATTTTGACTCATGTTAGTAATCACAAAAAAGTTAGTCAGGGATATATGATATTTGAGCATATTTCTGTGCTGCCATAAAATGTGTCCCCATTCTATTTCCCTCAAATGATGTATCAACTTCCTGTGGATTATTATGTACACCTTTATCATAATTTACAGCGAAACTTGTATATTTGGACTCATTTTATGTAATACTTTAGCATATTTTTTGTGCTGCCATAAAATGTTTCCCCCTTCTATTTCCCTTAAATTATGTATTACATTCCTGTGGATTATTATGTACACTTTTATTATCATTTACAGCTAAACTTGTATATTTGGATTCATTTTATTAATGACCAAAAAGTTAGTAGGGGATACATAATATTTTAGCATATTTCTGTTCTGCCATAAAATCTGTTCTCCTTCTATTTCCCTCAAATGATGTACTAACTTCCTGTGGATTATTATGTACACTTTTAGTGCCGTTTACAGCTAAATTTGTACATTTGGACTCATTATACTTATTACCAAAAAGTTAGTAGGGATACATAATATTTTAGCATATTTCTGTGCTGCCATAAAATGTGTCCCCCTTCTATTTCCCTCAAATGATGTATCAACTTCCTGTGGATTATTATGTACACTTTTAATATCATTTACAGCAAAATGTGTACATTTGGACTCATTTAATTAATTACCAAAACGTTAGTAGGAGATACATAATATTTTAGCATAATTCTATGTTGCCATACAATGTTTCCCCCTTCTATTTCCCTCAAATGATGTATTAACTTCCTGTGGATTATTATGTACACTTTTATTATCATTTACAGCTAAACTTGTATATTTGGACTCATTTTATTAATGACCAAAAAGTTAGTAAGAGATACATAATATTTTAGCGTAATTCTGTGTTGCCATAAAATCCTTCCCCCTTCTATTTCCCTCAAATTATGTACTAACTTCCTGTGGATTATTATGTACACTTTTAGTGTTGTTTACAGCAAAATTTGTACATTTGGACTCGTTATATAATTACCAAAAAGTTAGTAGAGGATACATAATATTTTAGCATATTTCTGTGCTGCCATAAAATGTGTCCCCCTTCTATTTCCCTCAAATGACATCTTAACTTCCTGTGGGTTATTACGTACACTTTTAGTATCATTTAGAGCTAAATTGTACATTTAGACTATTTTTTTTAATTACCAAAAAGTTAGTAGGGACACATAATACTTTGAAATATTTATGTGCTGCCATAAAATGTGTCCCCCTTCTATTTCCCTCAAATTATGTATTAACGTCCTGTGGATTATTATGTACACTTTTAGTGTCATTTAAAGCTAAATTTGTACGTTTGGACTCATTTTATTAATTACCAAAAACTTAGTAGGGGATACACAATACTTTAGCATATTTCTGTGTTGCCATTAAATGTGTCTCCCTTTCTATTTCCCTTAAATGATGAATTACGTTCCTGTGGATTGTTATGTACACTTAGTATCATTTACAGCAAAATTTGTACATTTGGACTCCATCCATCCATTTTCTACCGCTTATTCCCTTTTTTTTGGGGTCGCGGGGGGCGCTGGCGCCTATCTCAGCTACAATCGGGCGGAAGGCAGGGTACACCCTGGACAAGTCTCCAGGGTGTACCCTGCCTTCCTCAAATGACGTATTAACTTCCTGTGGATTATTATGTACACTTTTAGTATCATTTACAGCTAAGCTTGTATATTTGGACTCATGTTAAAACACTGACAGCACACTGTTTAATGGTTTTCTTATATTATTTTCTTATTGTATTTATTTTTTGTTATTGTGTACTTATTTTATTTGTAATGCTTGTAATTTGATTACCTTCTATTGTTAATTTTTTTATGTGCAGCACTCTGGAGACAATTTTGTTGTTAATAGTGCTATATAAATAGAAGGGATTGGATTGTTGTGATTATTTGGGGTAATGATTTGATAAAGAAACGATTCTCAATTTAAAGTCAAACCTTTTTTTCAATTAACATTGAATGCCGGTTCTATGATGAACTACATCCCTCCATAAAATAAATAAAGAGCACTAATTCAATGTATATATCATCTACATTAACAACTGGATTTTCTGTATTAAGAATTGTTACACAATGCAATTTTTTTTATTCTTATAGCCAGACCTGTGTGTTTACTTCTGTTCTGTTACAAATAAGAATCGCCATGGACACACTCATTTACTGCACATTCAGTATGTCCTGCTCCTACTTGTTGTGTTTGTCTATCTATGTTTTGAAACATCCATCCATCTTCTTCCGCTTAATAGAGGTCGGGTCGCGGGGGCAGCAGCCTAAGCAGAGAAGCCCAGACTTCCCTCTCCCCGGCCACTTCATCGATGATCTTTTTTCTTTTTTTTTTAATAATAATAATAATAGATTTTTTTGGAGTAGAATCTTATATGTGTGAATGTTTGGACATTCACACAATAATTAAAACATAATTACAATAACAATTATAATGAATAAATGATGTGTGAAAATTTGGACATTAACAAAAAAATTAAAAAATTAAAAATAATAATACTATTAATAATAATAATAAATAGTTGATTTTTTGGAGTAGAATCTTATACGTGTGAATGTTGAACATTCACACAATAATGATAATGATATAATAATTATAATAATAAATAATAATAATAATAATAAATATAGGTTTTTTTAGTGTAGAATCTTATATGTGTGAATGTTTGGACATTTACACAATAGTGATAATAACAACAATAATAATAATAATAATAATAGTAAATATATATTTTTGGTGTAAAACCTTATATGCGTGAATGGACAAAAATTCCCACAAAAATGATGATAATAATAATAATAAATATAACATTAAATATATGTTTTTTTTGTGTAGATTCTTATATGTGTGAATGTTTGGATTTTCACTCAATAATGATAATAATTAGATGAATCTTTTTTGAGTCAAATTTTATGTATGTGAATGGACATTCACACAATAATATTGATACTAACAATATTAATAATAATAAATACATGATTTTTTTGGGAGTAAAAACTTATCTGTGAATGTTGACATTCACACAATAATAATGATAATATTAAAAATAATAATAATAATAATAATGATAATGATAAAAATAAATAGATTATTTTTGTTGTATAAACTTATATGTGTGAAATACCTGGATATTCACATAATAATAACAATAATAATAATAATTATAATAATAATAATAATATTAAATTGATCATTTTTGGAGTAGAATCTAATATGAGTGAATGTTGGACATTCACACAAATATATTTGCAAACAGTCCAAAACATTAAATATACATTTTTAACGTATTATGGCTGAACAATTTCATGGTTTATCTGTATATTTTAACAGCTTTTTTTTTTTTTTTACTTAAGCCACATTAACTTTGCAAGCATTTGCAAACTGTTCCTTTGTCTTTAATGTAAAGTTTTAATATGGCATTTATGGCAGCAGAGTCATGTCCTGCGGGACATGGATGGTTATTATCCTCTCTCGCCTTTTTGTCCTCCACTGACCCGACCTTCCAACATCCACAGTGTGTGTGTGTGTGTGTGTGTGTGTGTGTGTGTGTGTGTGTGTGTGTGTGTGTGTGTGTGTGTGTGTGTGTGTGTGTGTGTGTGTGTGTGTGTGTGTGTGTGTGTGTGTGTGTGTGTGTGTGTGTGTGTGTGTGTGTGTTCTTGTATTTCTACCCATATGAGGAGGTGTGAACAAGTGATGACATAAATCATGGTCCCAATAACATTGCATATAGGAAATAATGTCTCATTAGCACCCCTGGTGGTGACATCTATCAAAATGAGGGTGCTCCCAAAAAGGAAGGATTTTTCAAATTGACTTTGTGTCACTTTTAAAAGTGTTCTCCCTCTGGTCAACATATGAAATACCAAGTGTAAGAAATTTGAAGTGCTCCCCCTGTGGTCAACATATGAAATAACAAGTATATGTAAGAAAATGAAATGCACCCCCTTTGGCCAAAATGAATACAAAACAAAAATAAATAAATATGTATATAGAGACATACTGTGATAACTTTAAGAAAATAATGAAGATTAAAAAACAATTATAAACAAAAAATTCCCCTAAAAAATAAAAAATGATTTTCTCACAATGCGTTGAGTTGACTTTTTTCTTATAAAATTGGGAACAATTTTGTCATATTCTTTCTTTTTCTGTAATATTGGAATATTGTCACATAAAATTATTATTTTTAATGTAAAACAATTACTTTTTAATAGAAAATGGTGACACTTGTCATACAAAATTTGGGCTTTTATCACAACATTGCCAAATGTAATATTCAGGTCACAGTAGAGTAATATAGTGTATTGTTGTTGTAAAGATACATAATCATGTACATACAGCAGAGTAATAGATATACATAATAATGTGCATACAGTAGAGGAATAAAAATACACACATTTTTTTGTTGTTCTTTGTAAAATAGTGACATTTTTGGAGTAAAATTATGACCTCTGTCATAATTTTGCCTGGTAAAATTCCGATTGTTATTACAATATTGCCAAAATTTTAAAGTTTTCATAGAAAAATAGTGACTTGTCAAGTAAAACAACGGCTCCTTTCATAAAATTGGCAAAATGTTAAGCTTTTCTCGTAAAACTGCGACTGTTATTGAGTAAAATTCCAACTTTTATCATAACATTGCACAAATGTTCAGTTTTTCTTGTAAAATTTACAAATTGAGTTCTACTTTTGACAAGTAAAATTGCAAATATTATTATAATATTGCTAAAATTTTTAAGTTTTCTTATAAAATGGTGGCTTTTGTCAAGTAAAATTCCGACTATTTTCCAAAAATTTCCCAAAATTTTAAGCTTTTCTTGTAAAATTGCGACTGTTATTGAGTAAAATTCCAACTTTTATCATAAAATTGCTAAAATATTTCGTTTTTCTTGCAAAATTTTGACCTGCATTGAGTAAAATGACAACTTTTATTATAATACTGCCAAAATTCCAAGTTTTCCTTGTGAAATTTTGACCTTTTTCTTGTGAAATTCCAACTCATTTTTCACAACAAGCTTTTTTATTTTTGCATGGTATGTATATATTATTAATGTTGTAAACACACACCATTATACATCTAGAAAGGGTGGTCATAAAATAAATATGTATATACAGACATACTGTAATAACTTGAAGTAAATATTAAAGATTAAATAGCAATTACAAAAAAAAATTCCCCCAAAAATAAAAATAATTAAAAGCAGTCTTTCTTCTCATAATGTGTCAACTTTGTTCTTATAAAATTAGGAACAATTTCTCATATTTTTTCTGTTTCTGTAATATTGCAATATTGCCTAGTAGAATTGTTACTTTTTTTACATGTAAAATGATTACTTTTTATTGCAAAATGGTGACATTTGTCATGTACAGTTCTGACTTTTATCAAAATATTGCCAGATGTCTTTGTTGTTCTTGTAAAATAGTGACAATTTTTGAGTAAAATGGTGACTTTTGTCATTCCAAAAATTATTTTAATATTGCCCAAATTTTTAATTTTTCTTATAAAATTGTGGCTTTTGTCAAGTAAAATTACGACTATTTTCATAAAATTTCCAAAATGTTAAGCTTTTCTTGTAAAATTGCGACTGTTATTGAGTAAAATTCCAACTTTTATCATAACATCACACAAATGTTCAGTTTTTCTAGTAACATTTTGACTTGTGTTGGGTGAAATGACGACTTTTATTATAATACTGCCACAGTTCTACGTTTTTCTTGTGAAATTCCAACTCATTTTTTTTATATTTGCATAGTATGTATATTTTATTAATGTTGTGAATACACATCTTTATAATCTAGAAAGGGTGGTCATAAACAGGTAGGCATTTTTCGGAGGTCTCATGAAGGTCAGAAATACACGAATGTGTGTGTGTGTGTGTGTGTGTGTGTGTGTGTGTGTGTGTGTGTGTGTGTGTGTGTGTGTGTGTGTGTGTGTGTGTGTGTGTGTGTGCACAATATACGATTCTACAATGATCATTAACTTTAGAAGTTGACGCCTGCAACACGTGACAAAGAAGTGTGCAGGCTAATTGGGAACAGGTGGGTGCAATGATTTGGTATAAAAGTGGCTTCCATGAAATGCTAAATCATTCACAAACAAGGATGGGGTGAGGGTCACCACTTTGTAAGCAAATTGTCGAACAGTTTTAAAACAACATTTCTCAACGAGCTATTGCAAGGAATTTAGGGATTTTACCATCTACGGTCCGGTCCGTAAAATCATCAAAAGGTTAAGAGAATCTGCAGAAATCACTGCACGTAAGTGGTGATATTACAGACCTTTGATCCCTCAGGCGGGACTGCATCAAAAACCAACATCAGTGTGTAAATGATATCACCACATGGGCTCAGGAACACTTCATAAAACCACTGTCAGTAACTACAGTTGGTTGCTACATATGTAAGTGCAAGTTCAAACTCTACTATGCAAAGCAAAACCCATTTATCAACAACACCCAGAAACGCCGCCGGCTTCGCTTGGCCCGAGGTCATCTAAGATGGACTGATGCAAAGTGGAAAGGTGTTTTGTGGTCTGACGAGTGCACATTTCAAATGATATTTGGAAACAGAGGACATGGCGTCCTCCAGAACAAAGAAGAAAATAACCATCCGGATTGTTATAGGCGCAAAGTTCAAAAGCCAGCATCTGTGATGGTATGGGGGTGTATTAGTGCCCAAGTCATGGGTAACTTACACATCTGTGAAGGCACCATTAATGCTGAATGGTCCATACAGGTTTTGGAGCAACATATGTTGTCATCCAAGCAACGTTATCATGGACGCCCCTGCTTATTTCAGTAAAACAAGTGTTACAACAGCGTGGCTTCGTAAAAAAATTGTGTGGGTACTTTCCTGGCCCGCCTGCAGTCCAGATCTGTCTCCCATCGAAAATGTGTGGTGCATTATGAAGCGTAAAATACGACAGCAGAGACCCTGGACTGTTGAAAGACTGAAGCTCTACATAAAACAAGAATGGGAAAGAATTCCACTTTCAAAGCTTCAACAATTAGTTTCCTCAGTTTATTGAGTGTTGTCAAAAGAAAAGGTGATGTAACACAGTGGTGAACATGCCCTTTCCCAACTACTTTGGCTACAATTTCCCAACTCATATGGAAACGGGGTTTGTACCTAGAAAGGGTGGTCCTAAATAGGTAGGCATTTTTCGGAGGTCTCAGGAAGGTCAGAAAAACACAAATGTGTGTGTGTGTGTGTGTGTGTGTGTGTGTGTGTGTGTGTGTGTGTGTGTGTGTGTGTGTGTGTGGACAGTAAGGCGTGGCCCTCCAGGAGGCGGTAAAAGATGATTTATGTCCTGCGCAGCTTCCCACACGGTGTAAAGTGTTGAGGTTTAGTGTGTAGACGGCTTAATTGATGTTGGGGGGAGAACAACAAAGGCTGGCAGATTAGAGGTTAAGCTAAAATCTCGCTGGGCTAAGAAGATCATTCAAGGAGGAGACAAAAAAAAAAAGGCAACATGTATTCCCCCCGGTGTGAAAATACCACCATCTGATTAGTAGCCCCTCCCTAAAAAATGTGCACAAATGCACACTTGCATTAAAAAGGAAGTTTTTTTTCAATTGCAGTCATTCACAATCATTACGTAAGACAAGAACACATAAGTCTTTCTTTTTTGGAAAATCCAGCTATTGTGCCCATGAAGCCTTTTAAAAAAGACCTTGTGGACAAATTACCACTCCACTTGAACTTAAAGACGGTATTGTCAGGACCTGTCACCCCAGGCCCGACCCTATATAGTAGTTTTGCATTGTTTTCCTGAGTTACTGTTTTGCGCTCTTATTTTGTTTCCACTTCCTGTCTTCACCTGACTCTGATTGGCCGTCTGGGTACACTTGTTCCAGGTTTGCCAATCGGACATTTTGCTTTGTTTACCACAGTGGTTGTGGCTTGTAAGTGTTTTGGCTTGACTTGCACAGCTTTGCCTCTGCTTCCTGTGCACTCCCGTGTTGCACTAGTTTGAGAAGTAAAAACATTTTTTACCTGCAATTTTATTTATATTGTGTGAATGTCCAAGCATTCACACAATATTCGATTCTACACAAAAAAAATCAGCTGTTTGTTATTATTAATATTACTATTATTATTATTATTTTCATTATTATTACTATGATAGTGTGAATGTCCAAGCATTCACACATAAGATTCTACACCAAAAAATCAGCTATTAATTAATATTAATTTTACTATTATCATTATTTTTATTAGTGTAGTTTGCATGTCCAAGTATTCACACATATAAGATTGTAAACTAAAAATCAGTTATTTATTATTATTACTAATATTATTATGTGAATGTTCAAGTATTCACACATATAAGATTCTACACAAAAACAGTTAATTATTATTATTATCATTATTATTATTATTATTAAGTGAATGTCCAAGTATTCAGACATACAAGATTCTACACCAAAAAATCAGCTATTAATTATTATTAATTTTACTATTATCATTATTTTTATTAGTGTAGTTTGCATGTCCAAGTATTTACACATATAAGATTGTAAACTAAAAAACAGTTATTTATTATTATTATTATTATTATTATTATTATGTGAATGTCCAAGTATTCACACATATAAGATTCTACACAAAAAACAGTTATTTATTATTATTATTATTATTATTATTATTATTATTATTATTATTATGTGAATGTCCAAGTATTCACACATACAAGATTCTACACAAAAATCAGTTATTTATTATTATTATTATTATAGTGTGACTGTCCATGCATCTACACATGAAATTCTACACCAAAAGAATCTGCTATTTATTATTATTAATATTATTATTATTATTAGTGTAGATCGCATATCCAAGTATTCAAACATATAAGATTGTAAACCCAAAAAGTATGTATTATTATTATTCTTAGCATTATCATTATCAAGTATTTACACAAGATTCTACACAAAAAAAAGTAATTATCATTATTATTGTTAATATTATTATTACTATTAATATTATTATAGTGTGAATGTCCATGCATTCACACAAAAATTCTACACCAAAAACATCTGCTATTTACTATGATTAATATTAATAATATTATTATTTGTAGTAGTAGTAGTATAGTGTGCATGTCCAAGTATTCTCATATATGACATTCTACACCAAATAATCAGCTATTAATTATTATTAATATTACTATTATCATTCTTATTACTGTAGATTGAATAGCCAAGAATTCACGCATATAAGATTGTAAACCAAAAAAGTATTTATTATTATTATTATTATTATTAGCATTATCATTAAAGTATTTACACAAGATTCTAATCAAAAAACTATTATTTATTAGCATTATTATTATTATTATAGTGTGAATGTCCATGCATTCACAAAAAAAATGTCTACACCAAAAACATCTTCTATTTACTATGATTAATATTAATATTATTATTATTACTATTATAATAGTAGTAGTAGTAGGAGAAGATTCAGAATTTTCACAGTCCACATTTTTCTACCGTTTTTGAAGGTGAGATTTTGTTAAATTTCCAGGTTGTCCCGAAATTCCACAAATTTCAAAACAGATTTTCAAATTCAAAAACTGTTACTACGTCGACATTGTTCAACCTATTCCAAAAATTCAAACACCAACCCATTCATATCATCTAAGACAATTGTGCTGGTGTTTGTAATTTCAAAAATTCCCAGTTTTCCCTAAATTTCCAGGAAATTCCCATTCAAATGAATGGACATATTCATAGTTCTACAATGCCCTTTATTCTCAACATGTTGCACCATTTTTAAACCCGATTCCGACCTTTCAACCATCCACCCACACTACTTTTCCCTTTCCCAAAATTCCTGGTTTTCAGGGAATTTGCAGGAATTTAGTCTCCATTGACAATGAACGGGCAAAATACGAACATCTCTGTTATGATCCGCTGCTCGGATCATTCCATATTCGTGTTTTGTTCCATTTTTGTATTATAGTCTTCCAATGTTTGCCTTAGTTCCTTGTTTAGTCTGTTACCATGGTTGCTCATTAGTTTTCACCTGCCCCTTGTTTTCGACGCACACCTGTTCCTCGGGATTACTGCCTTATTTAAGCCTGCCCCTTTTGTTATTTCGTTCTCGGTTCCTAATTTGCTCTCATGCAACAAGTGACGACTGCTTTCCATGCTATATTCGCTAGCTTTCGAGCTACGCTTTATTTTATTCCTAGTTCTCATGTTAGTTGTTTTGTTTTCCATTTTTGTGCCAAGTGTTAGTGTTTGTTAGTTTCCCTAGCTTCCATGCTAGCGCCTTTTGTTTGCCTTTTCTGCCTAGCACCAGTATTTTTGTTCTTAGCCTGTTGTTAGTCAAATAAATTCTTTATTGCTTACCTTACGCTGTGTTCTTGCCCGACGCATCCTTGGAAGAACAAATCCGGCAACGCTATTCACAATTTCCATATCACACATTTATTAACCGATTAGAATCGTTCCACCATCCACATACTCCACTACCATTTCCCATATTCAAACATATTACAGGAATTTCCAGAATTCCCGGTTTTCTAAAGTGCGATTTCCACTTCTTCCAGGAAATTTTTCACAGTGCACATTGTTCAATCGTTTTTGACCATTCCACCTTCAAAACACTCATTTTGATTTGGACAACAGAAGTTGTTTGGGGTTTTTTTTTTCGTAAAATTCCAGGTTTTCCCGAAATTCCACGAATTCCAAAACAGATTTTCAAACTGTTACTACATCAACATTTTTCAACCAATTCCAAAAAATCCAACACCAACCCTGTAATATCATCTAAGACAATTGTTAGTATGTTTAATATGAAACATTTCCAGTTTTCCCGAATTTCCTGGAAATTTTCCTTCTAAATTGACCTAATATCTCAACATTTTGCACCATTTTTAAACCCGATTCCGACCTTTCAAAAATACACCCACACTACTCTTCACATATATCGAACATAAAACATGTTTTCCCGTTCTCAAAATTCCCATTTTTCCCAGAATTTGCAGGAATTTTGTCCCAGTTGACAATGAATGGGCAAAATACGAACATCACCATATCCCACATTTATCAACCGATTAGAATTGTTCCAACATCCACACACTCCACTCACCTTAGACAATCAAACTAGAATTTCCCATATTCAAACATATTCCAGGAATTTCCAGAATTCCCGGTTTTCCAAAGTGCGATTTTCACTTCTTCCTGGAAAGTTTTCACAGTGCACATTGTTCAATTGTTTTTGACCATTCCACCTTCAAAACACCAATTTCGATTCGGACAACATAAGTTGTTTGGGTTTTTTTTTTGTAAAAATTCCAGGTTTTCCCGAAATTCCACGAATTCCAAAACAGATTTTCAAACTGATAATACATCAACATTTTTCAACCAATTCCAACAAAATCCAACACCAACCCATTCATATCATCTAAGACAATTGCTAGTATGTGTAATTTGAAAAATTTCCAGTTTTCCCGAATTTCCTGGAAATTTTCCTTCTAAATTGCCCTAATATCTCAACATTTTGCACCATTTTTAAACCCGATTCCGACCTTTCAAAAATCCACCCACACTACCCTTCACAAATATTGAACATAAAACTTGTTTTCCCTTTCCCAAAATTCAAGATTTTCTCTGAATTTGCAGGAATTTTGTCCCCGTTGACAATTAACGGGCAAAATACGAACATCTCCATATCACACATTTATCAACCGGTTAAAACCGTTCCACCATCCACACACTCCACTTGGACAATCAAACTACCATTTCCCAAGTTCAAACAAATAAGGAATTCCTAGAATTCCCAGTTTTCCAAAGTCCTACTTTCACTTACTCCTGGAAAGTTTTCACAGTGCACATTGTTCTTCCATTTTTGACCATTCCACCTTCAAAACACTAATTTCGATTTTGGACAACAAAAGATGTTTGGGTTTGTTTTTTTTCGTAAAAATTCCAGGTTTTCCCGAAATTCCACGAATTACAAAACAGATTTTCAAACTGCTACTACGTCAACATTTTTCAACCAGTTGAAAAAAATCCAACAACAACCCATTCTTATCATCTAAGACAATTGTGCTAGTATCAATATTTTCCAAAAATTCCCAGTGTGGAGAGGTGGAGCCGACGGCGGGGCAGGACACGCTTTGGCCCTGTTCAAGATGGCGGCCAGGAGGCGGAGAATGCGGCGGAACGAAGAGGCGGGGCGTGCCGGATCAGGTGCGTGGCTCACAATCTGCCTATCTCCTAGCAGTGTATAAAAGGGGAGAAGGAGGAAAGATCAGGGAACAAGGAAGTGGAGTATCTGCAGCACTGCAGAAGAACGAGCAACGAACGATCCAAGGATGAGCCCCAGACGAGGACGACGACAACGGCAGCTGAAAAGCCGAACGGAACAAGCAGCGGAGTAGGAGCTGAAAAGCGACCCGATCGACATCGAAGCTCTGTTATTGAAAAATAAACAGTCAAACCTGCTCAACACGATGTCCTTCCTGGGTGGTCCATGCAACTCACACTACGACAGCAAGTCATTCACACCCTGTTTTCCCAAATTTCCAGAAAATTCCCATTCACATATTTATAGTTCTACAATGGCCTTAATTCTCAACGTTTTTGCGCCATTTTTAAACCCGACTCCGACTGTTCAACCATCCACACACAATACTCTTCACATATATCAAACATAAAACATGTTATCCCTTTCCCAAAATTCCCAGTTTTCCCGGAATTTGCAGGAATTGTGTCCCCGTTGACAATGAATGGGCAACATACGAACATCTCCGTATCCCTTATTCATAAACCGATTCCCACCGTTCCACCATCCACACACTCCACTCCCACATATCGCCGGTTTGGCGGAACCGCAAATTGTATTTTCTTTCTTTCAATAATTTTATTTTAAACATTTTTTTTTACTACTTTATATGCATTTTTAACTGTATTTTACAGATAGAATGTTCTGTACTTATTGTAAATTTTTTTTTTACTTTTTACCTTTCTAAGTTAATCTGTACAGCACTTTGGGTCAGTAGTGGCTGTTTTGAAATTGTCCTACGAACACTTTTCCACTGTGCATCAGTGCATCTTAGATGAGCTCGGGCCCAGCGAAGCCAGCGGCCTTTCTGGGTGTTGTTGATAAATGGCTTTGGATTTGCATAGTAGAGTTTTAACCAACACTTACAGATGTAGCGACCAACTGTAGTTACTGTCAGTGCTTTTCTGAAGTGTTCCTGAGCCATGTGGTGATATCCTTTACACAATGATGTCGCTTTTTGATGCAGTACCGACTGAGGGATCAAAGCTCACGGGCGTTGCCGCTTACATGCAGTGATTTCTCCAGATTCTTTGAACCTTTTGATGATATTACAGACCGTGGATGGTGAAATCCCAAAATTCCTTGCAAAAGCTGGTTGAAAAATGTTGTTCTTAAACAATTTGCTCACGCGTTTGTTGACAAAGTGGTGACCCTCGCCCCGTCCTTGTTTGTGAATGACTGAGAATTTTTTGGGAAGCTGCTTTTATACCCAATCATGACACCAACCTTTTCCCAATTAGCCTGTTCACCTGTGGGATAAGTGTTTGATGAGCATTCATCAACTTTCTCAGTCTTTTTTGCCACGTGTGCCAACTTTTTTTAAACATGTTGCAGGCATCTAATTCCAAATGAGCTAATATTTGCAAAATATAACAAAATTTCCTGTTTGAACGTTAAATATCTTGTCTTTGCAGTCTATTCAATTGTACATAAGTTGAAAAGGATTAGCAAATCATTGTATTTGGTTTTTATTTACCATTTACACAAAGTGACAACTTCACTGGTTTTAGGGTTTGCATATAAATAAATCAACCTTGATCTTGACCTAGCACGTCGTCTCCTGTCTCTGCAACCTGGGGTCCCAACTACTGTCCATTCCAGACAGGTTCATGTTTTTGTTATGCCTACCATTGGTTTCTGAGTAGTTTTTCTAGGTCAGGCCTTTTATGATACTCCACTCTACGAAATAATGGAAGTATTGTGCTGATATCGTATCGAATCCATAGTGGTATCGGCCAACACTCAAGACGTCATTATTGGTATCGTATTGATAGTGTGTTGGAAAATACCTAATGTTAATTTTATTGACCAGGAAAGTGACATTGTTGCATTTGCATCCTGAAAGTCATGCAGGCACACACGCGAGGTTGTCCAGACAGTTCTAAAATGCAATCACGCCAATCCATGAATATGTGCCAGCCTGTTATTGATGCCAGCGTGGTATTGACGCTCCTCGGCAACGCTCCAGCTCTCCACGCACGTGTGACTGGACTGCAACGACAAACGTCAGCCTGGAATGGATTTTTTGTGGCTTTTATCGAACAATCTGCAGTCATCAAAAACAAAACGCTTCGGTCCAACGAGTTACGTCTGCTGTTACTGTGTGACTAGAAAGTGACTAAAGTGAGACTGCTATCATATTGCAGTCTACACGTATCCGTTGTGTGTGACTGCCATCATATTGCAGTCTACACATATCTCTTATGTGTGACTGCCATCATATTGCAGTCTACACATATCTCTTATGTGTGACTGCCATAATATTGCAGTCTACACATATCTCATATGTGTCACTGCCATCATATTGCAGTCTACATGTATCCGTTATGTGTGACTGCCATCATATTGCAGTCTACATGTATCTCTTATGTGTGACTGCCGTCATATTGCAGTTTACACGTATCCGTTATGTGTGACTGCCATCATATTGCAGTCTAAACAGATCTCTTATGTGTGACTGCCATCATATTGCAGTCTACACGTATCCGTTATGTGTGCCTGCCATCATATTGCAGTCTACACATATCTCTTGTGTGTGACTGCCATCATATTGCAGTCTACACATATCTCTTATGTGTGACTTCCATCATATTACAGTCCAAACAGATCTCTTATGTGTGACTGCCATCATATTGCAGTCTATGTGTATATCTTGTGTGTGACTGCCATCATATTGCAGTCTACACATATCTCTTATGTGTGACTGCCATCATATTGCAGTCTATGTTTATATCTTGTGTGTGACTGCCATCATATTGCAGTCTACACATATCTCTTATGTGTGACTGCCATCATATTGCAGTCTATGTGTATATCTTGTGTGTGATTGCCATCATATTGCAGTCTACACGTATCAGTTATGTGTGACTGCCATCATATTGCAGTCTACACATATCTCTTATGTGTGACAGCCATCATATTGCAGTCTACACATATCTCTTATGTGTGACTTCCATCATATTGCAGTCTAAACAGATCTCTTATGTGTGACTGCCATCATATTGCAGTCTATGTGTATATCTTGTGTGTGACTGCCATCATATTGCAGTCTACACATATCTCTTATGTGTGACTGCCATCATATTGCAGTCTATGTGTATATCTTGTGTGTGACTGCCATCATATTGCAGTCTACACGTATCAGTTATGTGTGACTGCCATCATATTGCAGTCTACACATATCTTTTATGTGTGACAGCCATCATATTGCAGTCTACGTATATCTCTTATGTGTGACTGCCATCATATTGCAGTCGACACATATCTCTTATGTGTGACTGCCATCATATTGCAGTCGACACATATCTTTTATGTGTGACTGCCATCATATTCCAGTATACACATATCCCTTAGGTGTGACTGCCATCATATTGCAGTCTACGTGTATCTCTTATGTGTGACTGCCATCATATTGCAGTCTACGTGTATCTCTTATGTGTGACTGCCATCATATTGCAGTCTATGTGTAAACTGCAATATAATTAATCAATTAGTGGATTATTCGACTAATCACGAAGGTAATCAATAAATTGTCAATTAATCACGGACTATTTTCAAAATTTATTGAAAAATCATCCATCCACCCATCCATTTCTACCGCTTATTCCCTTTGGGGTCGCAGGGGGCGCTGGTGCCTATCTCAGCTCCAATCGGGCGGAAGGCGGAGTACACCCTGGACAAGTCGCCACCTCATCGCAGGGCTGAAATGCATCATCGACTAATCGTTAAAGTAGTTGATGCAGAGTTGACTATCTCTGTATTAATTAACTAACCATTAAAGTAATTGCTGATTAGTCAACTAATCTCTAAAGAAGTTAAAGCAAGGTCGTCGAGTAATCGACTATCTTGATGATTAGTTGACAAATCCTTCTGATGGTTAGTTGATTAATCATTCACAAAAGTTAATGATTAGTCAACTAATCAGTGACTACTTTCAGGATTAGTTACTAATCATCAATCACCTCAATGATTAATAGTTTAATAATTAATCATGTTTTATCTTTTAAAAACTTGATCATTAGTCGACTTACCATAACAGTCAACAAATCATCGACTAGATTCATGATTAGTCCACTTGTCATCTAGGTAATGGATTATTTGACTAATCATGAAGGTAATCATTAAATTGTCAATTAATCACTGACTCTTTTCAGGATTAATTGACAAATCATCAATCATCAACTAATCATTCAAGTAGTTGATGCAAAGTTGACTATCTTTGTGTAAATCAACTAACCAATAAATTAATTGCTGGATGGTCAACTAATCATTGATTATCTCAATGATTAGTCAACAAATCTTTAAAGTAGGTAAGGCAAGGTCGTTGAATAATCCACTATATTGATGATTAGTTGACAAATCATTCTGATGATTTGTCGACTAATTCTTTAGAAAGTTAATGATTTGTCGACTAATCATGGACTATCTCAATGATTAGTCAACAAATCTTTAAAGTAGGTAAGGCAAGGTCGTTGAATAATCCACTATATTGATTAGTTGACAAATCATTCTGATGATTTGTCGACTAATTCTTTAGAAAGTTAATGATTCGTCGACTAATCATGGACTATCTCAATGATTAGTCAACTAATCTTTAAAGTAGGTAAGACAAGGTCGTGAAGTAATCGACAATCTTAATGATTGGTTGACAAATCCTTCTGATGGTTAGTCAACTAATCCTCTAGAGAGTTAATGATTAGTCAACTAATCATGGACTATCTCAATGATTAGTCAACTAATGTTTAAAGTAGGTAAGGCAAGGTCGTGAAGTAATCGGCTATCTGAACGATTGTTTGACCAATCATTCTGACGGTTAGTCGACTCATCCTTTAGAAAGTTGATGATGAGTCAACTAATCCTGGACTATCTCAATGATTAGTCATATAATCTTTAAAGTAGGTAAGGAAAAGTCGTCGAGTAATCGACTATCTTGATGATTGGTTGACAAGTCATTCTGATGGTTAGTCGACTAATCCTCTAGAAAGCTAATGCTTTGTTGACTAATCAAGGACTATCTCAATGATTAGTCAACTAATCTTTAAAGGAGGTAAGGCAAGGTCGTGAAGTAATCGACAATCTTAATGATTGGTTGACCAGTCATTGTGACGGTTAGTTGACTCATCCTTTAGAAAGTTAAAGATTCGTCGACTAATAATGGATTATCTCAATGATTAGTCAAATAATCTTTAAATTAGATAAGGCAAGGTCGTGAAGTAATCGGCTATCTGAACGATTGTTTGACCAATCATTCTGACGGTTAGTCGACTCATCCTTTAGAAAGTTGATGATGAGTCGACTAGTCCTGGACTATCTCAATGATTAGTCATATAATCTTTAAAGTAGGTAAGGAAAAGTCGTCGAGTAATCGACTATCTTGTTGATTGGTTGACAAGTCATTCTGAGGGTTAGTCGACTAATCCTTTAGAAAGTTAATGCTTTGGTGACTAATCAAGGACTATCTCAATGATTAGTCAACTAATCTTTAAAGGAGGTAAGGCAAGGTCGTGAAGTAATCGACAATCTTAATGATTGGTTGACCAGTCATTGTGACGGTTAGTCGACTCATCCTTTAGAAAGTTAAAGATTCGTCGACTAATCATGGACTATCTCAATGATTAGTCAACGAATCTTTAAAGTAGGTAAGGCAAGGTCGTCAAGTAATCGACTATCTTGATGATTGGTTGACAAGTCATTCTGATGGTTAGTTGACTAATCCTTTAGAGAGTTAATGCTTTGTTGACTAATCAAGGACTATCTCAATGATTAGTCAACTAATCTTTAAAGTAGGTAAGGCAAGGTCGTCGAGTAATCGACTATCGTGATGATTGGTTAAAAAGTCATTGTGATGGTTGTCGACCCATCCTTTAGAAAGTTAATGATGAGTCGACTAATCCTGGACTATCTCAATGATTAGTCATATAATCTTTAAGGTAGGTAAGGCAAAGTCGTGAACTAATCGACTATCTTAATGATTGGTTGACAAATCATTCTGACAGTTAGTCGACTCATCCTTTACAAAGTTAATGATTCGTCGACTAATCATGGACTATCTCAATGATAAGTCAACTAATCTTTAAAGTAGGTAAGGCAAGGTCGTTGAGTAATCGACTATCTTGATGATTGGTTGACAAGTCAGTCTGATGGTTAGTCGACTCATCCTTTAGAAAGTTAATGATGAGTCGACTAATCATGGACTATCTCAATGATTAGTCAACTAATCTTTAAAAGAGGTAAGGCAAAGTCGTGAAGTAATCGGCAGTCTTAATGATTGGCTGACAAATCATTCTGATGGTTAGTCGACTCATCCTCTAGAAAGCTAATGATTAGTGGACTCAAGACCGGATTTACGAGCAAACAGGGGGCAGCAGAACGGAACATTATTGGAAGAAAGCGTCACATTGAGCGATACATTCCATTTGCTAACCATATCGATCCACGGCGACCCTTCACCTTCCGTTCGGGACCTCTGACCCGAGTCTGGCATCAGACCCTTGAAGCAGTCAGGGTCATTTTTTATCGCATCAAAGCAACCACGACCAAAGTCTCCGGTTTAGGTGAAATAACATGCATCCTCCATCTGCCTTCTGGTACTTCCTTCCTTCCCCCTCTTGCCTGACCATAAGTACATGCGAGCATGTGACCAAGTCCGCATCCGGCACCGGTCCCAGCAGGAGTCCAGCTGACCATCCGGCACTGAGATGCTCAGCCCATTACACATGTCTGATTGATGACCCCCCGACCCTCTGAGCGCTGACCTCGTGGGCGTATTGAAGATGAGCGGGTGTTGTTGGGATCAGAGGTCAAAACTGCGTGTGTTGCCTGGGAGTAAGGTGCAGGATCATGGGGGTTATGGAACAGGTGCAGGTTTATGTGTTCTGTACAGACTGCAGTGACGGAACCAGACAGCCAACATAAGCTTGCTTCTAGTCTACATAGAAAATGCTAGGTCAGCAATATTTGAAACTGTCCTGCACGTGTCAAGTAGAGTTAAATCATGGACTCGGCCTTAGGAGATGTCTTATCGGAGAAGTGATGATACTTGATGTGGAAGTAAATCACCATATTGCAAGTCTTTAATACCAAGTCTCAAGACAGGACAGGTCCAGTCTTGGTATTTGCGGGTCCTTCCAAGTCTTTGCCAATGTTAGGTCATTGCCAGAGTCAGTCCACTAAGCCTTAACCAGGATCAGATTCACTATTTTAACACATATTTAATGCATTTCATGAATACTATGTGTGTCAAATGATTGAAATATATATTGACATCAGACTCAGTCATACACCATCACCAGCATCACCTTCTCCGGGCCCGACATTCACCTTTCATTCTCAGTCACTAATCTGGGTGTTGGAATTGACCCTCACATGACCTTTGAGGCTCAAATAAAACAGGCTAACCTCCTCCAACCTCCAAGGACAAAGCTGCGAACTATGGGGGACCTGGCTTTCTGCTACGCCGCTCCCAGTCTGTGAAACGCTCTTCCTTACCACCTGAGGGCACCACAGACGGTGAATGCTTTAAAAAAAGGCTTAATAACCCTTCTTTTTAAAAAAAGACTTTTTATGGATATATGCATGCTAGTTCTAGTTCTAGCTATTGGTCTGTTCTAGTTTTTATTTGATTTATCTTTTCATTATTAATATTTTTTATAATACACTGTGGTACATTGAGGTTGTTTGCTCAATGTAAAGTGCTTTTTACAAACAAATTATTATTATTATTATTATTAATAATAATCACAGAGAGATATAATTTTTTGTCATTAATAGGTCTACCCTCGACAAATATTTTCAAATTGTAATACAATGGCTGGAAAATTAGTTGCTTTATTATTTTTTTTTAAACATTATGCCAGTTTAAACAGCTTAACACATTCCACATGCTTTGCAGGAATACCCACATTTGTATTCCTGCTGTAGGAGCACTTGCATTCAGGAGGAGGAGCTACATCATAACACTGTAATCGCAATGATTTCATTGGTTTATTAGGTATCATATTTTATTGTTCTACAGTGAGCTTGTATACTGGTGATCGTGTTTGAGTTTTTAAAATGTTTCATATGATTTGAGTGTGCTACTTTCACTCCGTCTATTCTAACTCCTGGTACTAGTAAAGAAACCTTGAACCTTAAACACTTCCACGTTTAGATAGCAGGTTTAGTAGCACAACATGTGGATTGTTATGAACATTACATAACCAAAGACGCTTGGTTATGTGATCTGTGATATTTCTTTATCTATTTTTAATTAGTATATATATATATATATATATATATATATATATATATATGGAAAGGGAGTGTGATCAGCCCGCTTGTAGGAGTAAAGGTCCCCGCCTCTGCCCATGGTGCTGAAAACATAGCAATATCAGACGGGGGCGTGGCATGTACTGACGGCGAGACACAGCTGGCGGATGATTAGATTGCATAGGTGGTACGTGTTAATCTAATCATCTGTTGTCTTTAACAGTAAGCAAGTAGGATTGGATCGACTGAAAAGTCAACATAAACATATCTGTTGGAGAACTGAGAAAACATTAAAAACCCTGTCAACTCTGCGTAACTGGCTTCCAGCGTGAATCTTTGAGACTGTAAGTAGACGAAGCTTACAATATGCATAATAAATCATTGAACATTACTGCCCCCTGGCGTCTGTGTCGTCAACTCCATCCCCTCCAAACATAAGAAAAAAATATTTGACTAAGCCTGGTCGTTGCTTCACTGCTGCTGTTCTCTTCAAGGTGGCAACCCTGTTTTGAATGGTTCCATCAAGCCTATTTGGCTGATGTTCGGCGGACCGCCAGTTGCAGAGACCCGTTCTAAAGTAACGGTACATTTGCTTGATTGCAACTTCTGGGCACTCTAACCACCTTCGTGTGTATCTCCTTTCAAACAGACAATGAGAACAAGCCTGTTCTGACCTAAAATGTGCCAATAAAAACTTTATGAAGGCTGCGTTTCGCCCGAGTTGTTTGAGACAAAATGACATCAGCGCCCAGATTTATCACAGAGAAGCGCGTCCTTGAGCGACTGCGTGACAAAAGGAGTCGGAACGCTCCAGTTGGACGAACTCCGCCTTTTCCTGCAGAATGACATCACACCGGAAATCTCTTTTCAGCCATCAAAAAAAGTGTGGAAGGCGGGCTATTCTCCCACTGTAATTACAACTTCCCACTCCGCAACTCCTCCCCCCCGTTCGCCACAATCTTGGTCTGGCGTGACACGTCTGGCGGGTTAACGTGGCCGTCCGTCAAAGGGAGGGCGCGAGACCGTAAATCACGGCCGTCGCTCGATGGGCTCCGCGCGTCACGGCCGAGAGGAGAGAATCGGGCCCGGTCGGTAACCATGGCGGTAACCTTGTGTTTCATAACTAACTCGATCTGGTTATCCAGCCCAAATTCGGATTAAATTGCCCAGAACGCCAAAGATGTTTTGACCTTTTCCCCCCGGCGAGAATCCGAAACCTCATTTTCTGCGGTGACATTTATGAGCTCTGCTGATTGGCTAGAGTTGAGTGCATGATGAGGACAAACCCGAACTCATGTTGGGAGAAAACATCTCAGAACCTTTGCAGGAATTATCGTTTCTTATCCTCTTTGGGGCGGCATAGCTCGGTTGGTAGAGCGGCCGTGCCAGCAACTTGAGGGTTGCAGGTTCGATTCCCGCTTCCGCCATCCTAGTCAATGCTGTTGTGTCCTTGGGCAAGACACTTTACCCACCTGCTCCCAGTGCCACCCACACTGGTTTAAATGTAACTTAGATATTGGGTTTCACTATGTAAAGTGCTTTGAGTCACTAGAGAAAAGAACTATATAAATATAATTCACTTCAAATATAATTCACTTGACTTACCTATACAACGTCAGACTTATCACAAGTGATACATAAATGTTTGAGTCCTCTAGATCTTTCAACCACAGTCTGGTGTGCCGTGGGAGATTATCTAATTTCACCTATTTGGGTTAAAAATATTTTTTTCAAACCAGTAATTATAGTCCGAAAATGACGTGTTGTGCTGTCCAGAGCTCAGGAGAGATACCGTGTAGTACTCTTCCATATCATAGCTAATTGCTTTGTAGATGTCGAAAACAGCAGGAGGCAGCATGCAGGTAAAAACAGGTGTGTAAGGACTGGCCTCGAAGCACAGCTGGCAGGTGATTGGATTACCAGGCTGGGAGAGATCATCCAATCACCCGTCATGCTTATTAGAAGCAGCCGGGCCGAGACACCGTGGTTGGGAGTGGGAGTTCTGAGCAAAAACGCGCTGGACATGAACATACTGAAAAGTTGTGGAGCAGAGTGCTGTCCTGCCATGTGCATACAAAATAAAAGTTGTCCAACCCAGACTCCCGAGCTTCCGAGAAGCGGTATCACGGTCAGGAGAACCCACAAGAGGGAAACCCACACAGTGTCTAATGCTTAAACCAAAAATAAACAAAAAGGTGAGTGCCCCTAAGAAAAGGCTTTAAAGCTTAGGGAAGGCTGTGCAGGACAAAACTAAAACTGAACTGGCTACAAAGTAAACAAAAACAGAATGCTGGACGACAGCAAAGACTTACTGTGGAGCAATGACAATGTACATCCGAACATGACATGACAATGTTCCCACAAAGAAGGATAAAAACAACTGAAATATTCTTGGTCGCTAAAACAAAGTAGATGCGGGAATTACGGTTCAATGAAACTGCGACAGGAAAATACCAAAAACAAAAGAGAAAAAGCCATCAAAATAGGAGCACAAGAGAAGAACTAGCCCTGCGATGAGGTGGCGACTTGTCCAGGGTGTACCCCGCCTTCCGCCCGATTGTAGCTGAGATAGGCGCCAGCGCCCCCCGCGACCCCGAAAGGGACTAAGCGGTAGAAAATGGATGGATGGATGGAGAAGAACTAAAATACGACATACAGGAAAACAGCAAAAAAAATAAATAAGTCAAGGCGTGATGTGACAGGTGGTGACAGTACACCTAATTTGAGACAAGAGCTATATTGATGAATAGTTGGTTATGCTTTAAAGTCATATCCAACAATTGCGACAACAACTCTTTACTGTCAACTGAGTTTCGCTTTTTAATGTTTACTGCTGGTGGTGTGCTTCGAGACTTTTTTTATACGCTAAAAATGTGCCTTGGCTCAAAAAAGGTTGAAAAACACTGCTCTACATCATCAGTGTAATCATCCGTCCATCCATCCATCTTCTTCCGCTTATCCGAGGTTGGGTCGCGGGGGCAGCAGCCTAAGCAGGGAAGCCCAGACATTCCTCTCCCCAGCCACTTCATCCAGCTCCTCCCAGGGGATCCCGAGGCCGGCCGGGAGACATAGTCTTCCCAACATGTCCTAGGTCTTCCCCGTGGCCTCCTACCGGTTGGACGTGCCCTAAACACCTCCCTAGGGAGGCGTTCGGGTGGCATCCTTACCAGATGCCCGGTTCACCTCATCTGGCTCCTCTCGATGTGAAGGAGCAGCGGCTTTACTTTGAGTTCCTCCCGGATGGCAGAGCTTCTCACCCTATCGCTAAGGGAGAGCCCCTCGTTTTAGCCGCTTGTACCCGAGATTTGGTCATTTCGGTCATGACCATAGGTGAGGATGGAAACATAAATGGACCGGTAATTTTAAGAGTTTTGCTTTCCGGCTCGGCTCCTTCTTCACCACAACGGATCGATACAGCGTCTACATTACTGAAGACGCCGCACCGATCCGCCTGTCGATCTCACGATCCACTCTTCCCTCACCCGTGAACAAGTCTAGGAGGTACTTAAACTCCTCCACATGGGGCAAGATCTTTTCCCCAACCCGGAGATGACACTCCACCCTTCTCCGGGCGAGAACCATGTACTCAGACTTGGAGGCGCTGATTCTAATCCCAGTCGCTTCACACTCGGCGGCGAACCGATCCAGTGAGAGCTGAATATCTGGCTCCTCTCCATGTGGAGGAGCAAAGGCTTTACTTTGAGCTCCTCCCGGATGACAGAGCTTCTCACCCTATCTCTAAAGGAAGAGCCCCGCCACCTGACAGAGGAAACTCATTTCAGCCGCTTATACCCGTGATCTTGTCCTTTCGGTCATAACCCAAAGCTCATGAACATAGATGAGAATGGGAACATAGATGGACCGGTAATTTTGAGAGCTTTGCCTTCCGGCTCGGCTCCTTCTTCACCACAACGAATCGATACGGCGTCCGCATTACTGAAGACGCCGCACCGATCCGCCTGTCGATCTCACGAGCCACTCTTCCCTCACTCGTGAACAAGACTGGGAGGTACTTGAACCCCTCCACATGGGGCAAGATCTCTTCCCCAACCCGGAGATGGCATTCCACCCTTTTCCAGGTGTGAACCATATACTCGGACTTGGAGGTGCTGATTCTAATCACAGTCGCTTCACACTCGGCGGGGAACCTATCCAGTGAGAGTTGAAGATCCTGGCCAGTTGAAGCCATCAGGACCACATCATCTGCAAAAAGCAGAGACCTAATCCTGCAGCCACCAAACCAGATACCCTCAATGCCCTGACTGCGCCTGTAAATTCTGTTCATAAAAGTTCTGAACAGAATCTGTGACAAAGGGCAGCCTTGGCGGATTCCAATCCTCGGGTCCGACTTACTGCCGGTGATGTGGACCAAGCTCTGACACTGATCATACAGGGAGCGGACCGCCACAATCAGACAGTCCGATACCCCATACTCTCTGAGCACTCCCCATAGGACTTCCCGAGGGACATGGTCGAATGCCTTCTCCAAGTCCACAAAGCACATGTAGACTGGTTGGGCAAACTCCCATGCACCCTCAAGGACCCTGCCGAGAGTATAGAGCTGGTCCACAGTTCCACGACCAGGACGAAAACCACACTGTTCCTCCTGAATCCGAGGTTCGACTATCCGGCGTAGTCTCCTCTCCAGTACACCTGAATAGACCTTACAGAGAAAAGGCTGAGGAGTGTGATCCCACGATAGTTGGAACACACCCTCCGGTTCCCCTTCTTAAAGAGAGGGACCACAACCCCGGTCTGCCAATCCAAGGGTACCGCCCCCAATGTCCATGCAAAGTTTGTATGTGTTTTTTTTGTTGGTTTTACACACCTTTTGTCGTATGGCAAACACACAACATATGCAATATTTTCGAAGTGGAACATTCAATGTGAAGTATTTGGAGTCTGGAATGGGTCAATAGTTCATAACATTGATTTTGATTCATTATTATTTTTTGAACAATGAATTGTGTTATTTCAGTCAAAAATCAGCTCTTTTACTACCTTTTTTTAAATCATTTTTTTTGTGGTCTTTTTAACAGTATATAGAATATTACGCGAACTGCTAGAAAAAAAATCAGCGACTGTGCTTGGTTTAGTGGTTCAGGCTCTAAAGGCTTGCTTTTTGGACAAAATTCATGTTTTCATCCCAACAAATGTAAGGATTCATCCGACATTTCCCGGCCACCTTGACGTCGCCGAGGTCCCCAAAACGTCTGATCCTTAGGAGCGCCTGGAGTTTTTGACATAAGACCACGACCCAAAAAGGCGGGTCGGGTGACGGGGGGGTCGGGTGACGGGGAGGTCACGCCGACGGTCTTCTCGGTGAGGAACAGTCTGAAGCTCCGGGGCGTTTTGTGAGCAGGCGTGTAGCCATGGCGACGCAACCACCGACAGTCCCGCCGCGACTCTCATGATCTACGCCAGGGGTCGGGAACCTTATTGCCTGAGAGGGCCAAGAATCCAAATATTTTAAAATGTATTTCCGTGAAAGCCGCATAATAACTGAACGCGTGCATTTTTAAGACCAACATTTCTAGATTATAATAGGTCTCTTATCCTTTGTAATAACATTGTTATCCTGAAGCTAACTGTGGAGGGGGCGTGGCCTGCGGGACTGCAGCAAAGCGGGTTGTTGCCAGGACCAGCCTTGAAATCAGCAACAGGTGCATAGAAGGCCCACCTGGGCCTTTTTATCTAATTTATAAGCAGCAGCCAGGAGGAGAGAAGGGGTTGGGGCTGGAGCCAGAGTACGAGCGAGAACGAAAGAGGAAAAAGACAATTGCTGGTAAGCAACTGGGAGACTTATTGAAAAATAAAAAAATATTGTAGCACTGAAACAGGCTCTCATGTCGGTGCTTGGTGGTCTGAAGATACATCAGGAGGGCAAACCCTAAACTAACCGATAATAAATAAATCACTTCTTACCCTTATTGCAACTTCTTGAACAAGTGTGGTAGAAAAAAGGATGGATGGATTCAAATGCATGAGCATGTTTTATATTTTGAACATTAATTTTAACAGTCTCAGCTCAGATTTATCCGAGAGCCAGATGCAGTTATCAAAAGAGCCACATCTGGCTCGCGAGCCATAGGTTCCCTACCCCTGATCTACGCCAAACGCCACGGGAGCTCTATGTTTACGTGCGTGTTGATCGCCTGGCCCTCGCCACCGACGAGAAGAGTCCTACAAAGCATCCTCATTGTTGTGGTAGCCAACCTGCATGGTCCACATGGGTGCTGCTACTTGAAACCCTGGTTCCCCCCAATGAAAGTCAAGTGTGCTAACCATCGAGCTAATAACCTTCAGCTGTCAGCTCACATAAACATATATATATATATATATATATATATATATATATTTACACATTCATACATACATATACACATTAACATATATAAACACATACATATATGTATATACATATATACACATATATACATGAACATAAATAAATACATATACAATATATATATTATATATATACATATATATACACATACATACATAAAAAAACACACATATACATATATATATATATATATATACATATTATATATATATATATATATATATATATATATATACACACACATACATACATACATGTACACATATATATACAAACCCCATTTCCATATGTGTTGGGAAATTGTGTTGGATGTTAGGGTGTAACGGTGCACAAAAATGTCGGTTCGGTACGTACCTCGGTTTAAAGGTCACGGTTCGGTTCATTTTCGGTACAGTAACAAAAAAACTAAATATTAATTTTTTGGTTATTTATTTACCAAATTTGTAAACAATGGCTTGATCCTTTTAACATTGGGAACACTATAATAATTCTGCCCAAGTTAATCCACGTTAAACTGCCACATTGTGTTGCTCAGATTAAATAAAATGACACAACTTTTCTTCTACATATAAAAAGTGCAACATTAAACAGTCAACTCATCATGCTTAATTTATTACAGCATTTGGGAAGCTTTTAGTTGATTTTTATTATGTAAATGTTATATTTTTGTCAACATGTGATAACAGGGACCCTGCCATTCAAAACTAGGCTGCTACATTACTAATGATTAATGTAACTATAGCTGAATAAATAGCACAATAGAAATAGGAGAGACTATTTATCCCTGAACACCATGGAGTTCATGTAGGTTTTATGATGCACTTACATTATTATATACACTATCAGAGACAGAAACTCTTCATTTAACATAATGTCCTTTTTTGCTGCTTCAACACACCTCAATCAACACTGTCCGTAACACACACACACACACACAAAACGCAAAATGAGGTAACGTTACGCTAAAAGCTAATTAGCCTTCACCTCAAGCCAGAACTGCGAGCGAGCTGAGCTGCAGTTTAAGTTTCTAGAGGGTCAACGGGCTCATAGTGATGCTAGTAGTAGTTGACTTGGAAGTGTTTCATATAATTTGGGGAGAGTCCGCTGCTCACCTGCTAAACACCTATCTGCTCGACGCTGAAGCGCTGACTACATGCGCTCTGAAAACGCACTGCTGATTGGCTGTTACCGCTAAGGTTCTAACCAATCAGATGGTTGTGTGGGAGGGACAATGCAGGGTGCTGTGCAGGAGAGAGAGGCAGCACGAAGCAGAGCAGCTTATTAAGACTTTAGCATAGGCTGCTACTTTATATGTTCATGTGGAACTCGTTCGGTACTCCTCCGCACCAAACCGAAACCCCCGTACCGAAACGGTTCAATACAAATACACATACCGTTACACCCCTAGTTAGATGAAAATATAAAACAGAATACTATGAGTTGCAAATAATTTTCAACCCATAGTCAGTTGAATATGCTACAAAGACAACATATTTCATGTTCAAACTGATCATTTTTATTTTTTTTTTGCAAATAATGATTAACTTTAGAATTTGATGCCAGCAACACGTGACAAAAAAGTAGGGAAAGGTGGCAATAAATACTGATAGAGTTGAGAAATGCTCATCAAACACTAATTTGGAATATCCCACAGGTGTGCAGGCTAATTGGGAACAGGTGGGTGCCATGATTGGGTATAAAACGGCGTGGCGCAGTGGGAGAGTGGCCGTGCGTAACCCGAGGGTCACTGGTTCAAATCCCACCTAGAACCAACCTCGTCACGTCCGTTGTGTCCTGAGCAAGACACTTCACCTTTGCTCCTGATGGGTGCTGGTTAGCGCCTTGCATGGCAGCTCCCTCCATCAGTGTGTGAATGTGTGTGTGAATGGGTAAATGTGGAAGTAGTGTCAAAGCGCTTTGAGTACCTTGAAGGTAGAAAAGCGCTATACAAGTACAACCCATTTATTTATTTATTTAAAACTGTTGAACGACTAAAGCTGTACATAAAAGAAAGATGAGGAAGAATTCCACTTTCAAAGCTTCAACAATTTTTTTTTTTGGTCCCCAAACGTTTATTGAGTGTTGTTAAAGTAAAAGGTGATGTAAAACAGTGGTGAACATGCCCTTTCCCAAATACTTGGCACATATTGCAGCCATGATATTCTAAGTTGATTATTATTTTCCAGAAAAAATTAAGTTTATGAGTTTGAACATCAAATATGTTGTCTTTGTAGTGCATTCAACTGAAAATGGGTTGAAAATGATTTGCAAATCATTGTATTCCGTTTATATTTACATCTAACACAATTTCCCAACTCATATGGAAACGGGGTTTGTACATATATACGTCATTTGCACATGTACATGTATACATACATGTACACATATATAAATATATATACACATATATTCATGCATTAATACATATATACAGTATACATGTACATTTATACATACATACAAACCCCATTTCCATATGAATTGGGAAATTCTGTGAGATGTAAATATAAACGGAATACAATGATTTGCAAATCATTTTCAACCCATATTCAGTTGAATATGCTACAAAGACAATATATTTGATGTTCAAACTGATAAACATTTTTTTTTGCAAATAAACATTAACTTTAGAATTTGATGCCAGCAACACGTGACAAAGAAGTCGGGAAAGGTGGCAATGAATACTGATAAAGTTGAGGAATGCTCATCAAACAC
This sequence comes from Nerophis ophidion, assembly GCF_033978795.1. Lineage (NCBI taxonomy): Eukaryota > Metazoa > Chordata > Actinopteri > Syngnathiformes > Syngnathidae > Nerophis > Nerophis ophidion. Next base: position 48,303,507 of record NC_084620.1, on the reverse strand, counting down.
TTATTTGGAACATCCCACAGGGGTGCAGGCTAATTGGGAACAGGTGGGTGCCATGATTGGGTATAAAAGCAGCTCTCCAAAAAATGCTCAGTCTTTCACAAGAAAGGATGGGACGAGGTACACTCCTTCGTCCACAACTGCATGAGCAAATAGTCAAACAGTTTAAGAACGTTTCTCAAAGTGCAATTACAAAAAATTTAGGGATTTCAACATCTACGGTCCATAATATCATCAAAAGGTTCAGAGAATCTGGAGAATTCACTCCACGTAAGCGGCATGGTCGGAAACCAACATTGACTGACCGTGACCTTCGATCCCTCAGACGGCACTGTATCAAAAACCGACATCAATCTCTAAAGGATATCACCACATGGGCTCAGGACCGCTTCAGAAAACTACTGTCACTAAATACAAATTGTCGCTACATCTGTAAGCGACAGTTAAAGCTCTACTATGCAAAGCGAAAGCCATTTATCAATAGCATCCAGAAATGCCGCTGGCTTCTTTGGGAAAAGTGTTTTGTGGTCTGACGAGTCCACATTTCAAATTTTTGGGGGAAACATTTGACATTATGAAGCGTAAAATACGACAGCGGAGACCCCAAACTGTTGAATGACTGAAGCTCTACATAAAACAAATTGGGAAAGAATTCCACTCTCAAAGCTTCAACAATTATTTTCCTCAGTTCCCAAACATTTATTGAGTGTTGTTAAAATAAAAGGTAATGTAACACAGCGGTGAACATGCCCTTTCCCAAATACTTTGGCACGTGTTGCAGCCACGATATTCTAAGTTAATTATTATTTTCACCAAAAAAAATTAAGTTTATGAGTTTGAACATCAAATATCTTGTCTTTGTAGTGCATTCAACTGAATATGGGTTGAAAAGGATTTGCAAATCATTGTATTCCGTTTATATTTACATCTAACTCAATTTCCCAACTCATATGGAAACGTGGTTTGTACATACATACATATATACATACATAGACACAATAACATATAAACACAGTATACCATTAACATTTATTAACATATATAAACATATACACAAGAATATACACATATATACACTAACATTTATAAACATATACAGTATATATATATATATATATATATATATATACATATATATATATATATATATATATATATACACATATACACATACAGAATGTGTGTGTGTATATATATATATGTATATATATATATATATATATATATATATATATATATATATATACACACACACACACACACACACACACACACACACACACACACACACACACATATATATATATACA
>NC_084620.1:48272200-48299700 GCF_033978795.1 Nerophis ophidion | reverse complement strand
TTCCTGGTGGCACTACCTGTTTTGTTCTGTTGTCATAACTACGCATTTGTGTCACCTCCCTTTTGTTTTTGACGTGCACCTGCCTCCTAATTACTGTCCGTATTTAAGCCTGCCTTTTTCGTTTACTCGGTCTCCCATTGTAGTTTCTGTTCCATGCAACAGGTGACGACGCTGATTCCTGATTGTGGTAAAACACTATTTTTGTACTTGTTAGCTTCCCCACTATTCCTTTGTTTATTCCCAAGCTCACATGCTAGCGCCTTTAGTTCCTTCTAGCTCCCATGCTAGTTTGGTTTGTTTTGTCTTTAGTGCCTTGTGCAAGTGTTTCTGTTCTTAGTTTGTTTTTTTAGTGTAAATCTTCATTTCCTACTTTCACACTGTGTCCATATCCGACTGCATCCCTGAGAACAAACCCACACCACAATGCCAGCTAACCGTCACACTAAACAATATTACACACCAGGCGGTTTCCGAATGCTAAAAATGTGCTGCCATCTTGTGGATAATGTAAGTTAATCTGATCAATGACCCATGAAAATGTCTCTTAAAATGATTTTTTTATGACATAATCCAAACTAGTCATGGCGCAGAAAATAATAATAATAAATGCAAATAACATACATTCAACACACAACACTGAAATGTGTGGGTATTATAAAGATTCTAAAATTTCCAACCATTTAAATCCATTGCAATGCATGATGGGTAATAAGGTAAAACACTCTCCTAACGTACCCATGTTTGACTTTTAAAAAATTGTCAATATTGTGATAAAAGTCAGAATTTTACATGACAAATGTCACCATTTTGCAGTAAAAAGTAAAAATTTTATGAGAAAATATTGCAATATTACAGAAAGAATATGAGAAATTGTTCCCAATTTTATAAGAAAAATGTTGACACACTGCTTTTAGTTCATTTATTTTTGTTATTTTTTTGAGTGTGTGTGTAAGTGTATTTTTTTATTTAATTTTCATTATTTACTTGAAATTATTACAGTATGTCTCTATATACATATTTTTTTTAAATATGATTTTTGGCCAAAGTTGGAGCACTTCAGATTTTTAAACACACACTTGTTATTTCATATGCTGACTAGAGGGGGAGCACTTCTTTTATTTATTTTTTTTACACAGACGTGTTATTTCATATGTTGACCAGAGGGGGAGCACTTCATTTTTTTTTGTTACACACACTTATTTCATATGTTGGCCAAAGGGAGCACACTTCATATTTTTTGCACACACTTGTTATTTCATATGTTGACCAGAGGAATATATATGTATTATTTTGTTATTGTATTTCTTGTTCTTGTATATTTTGATTTGATTGACTTAACATAAACATTTTTACACATTATAATTAAGTACTCTACATGTATATATTTACAATTTTTAATTGCATTTATTTTATTTTCCTTTTATTTTATTTTGATATATTTTTTTTTATAAATATATGTTTACATCAATTATATTTCAATTGTTAATCGGATTCACTTTTTTTTCCTAAATATATTTTGACATAAAAATATATAACTACTTATATATATATATATATATATATATATATATATACACATACATACATACATACATATATATATTTACATATATATATATCACATATATATAAACTTATATATACACATATATATACACATATACACATACATATATATATACATAGATACATATATACACACATACATACACATACATATATATACACATATATACATACACACATATATACATGTGTATATTATATATACATACATACATATATATATATCACATATATATAAACTTATATATACACATATATATACACATATATACACATACATACATATATACACACATACATATATATATATACATACATATATACACATACATATATATACACACACACATATATATATATACACATATATACATACACACATATATATACATACATACACATATATATATATACACACATACATGCACATATATATATATATATATATATATATATATATATATATATATACACATACATATACACATATATATACATACATATATATATAAAACTAATATATGTATTACTTTTGTTATTGTATTTATTGATTTGGATTCACTTTTTTATATAAATATTGTTTTAAATATAAAAAATGTTAACGCATATCTATATATTAATCAATATTGTTATTGTCCATGTTATTATTTTGATTTGGAATCACTTGTTTGCATAAATACATGTTCAAATATTCAACTCTACTTTTATTGTATGAGGTGGCGACTTGTCCAGGGTGTACCCCGCCTTCTGCCCGATTGTAGCTGAGATAGGCGCCAGCGCCCCCGCGACCCCAAAAAAGGGAATAAGCGGTAGAAAATGGATGGATGGATGTATTTATTTGTATTCAGAATCACTTTTTTTATATAAATATATTTTCCATCCATCCATCCATCATCTTCCGCTTATCCGAGGTCGGGTCGCGGGGGCAGCAGCCTAAGCAGGGAAGCCCAGACTTCCCTATCTCCAGCCACTTCGTCTAGCTCTTCCCGGGGGATCCCGAGGCGTTCCCAGGCCAGCCGGGAGACATAGTCTTTCCAACGGTTCCTGGGTCTTCCCCGTGGCCTCCTACCAGCTGGACGTGCCCTAAACACATCCCTAGGGAGGCGTTCGGGTGGCATCCTGACCAGATGCCCGAACCACCTCATCTGGCTCCTCTCGATGTGGAGGAGCAGCGGCTTTACGTTGAGCTCCTCCCGGATGGCAGAGCTTCTCACCCTATCTCTAAGGGAGAGCCCCGCCACCCGGCGGAGGAAACTCATTTCGGCCGCTTGTACCCGTGATCTTATCCTTTCGGTCATGACCCAAAGCTCATGACCATAGGTGAGGATGGGAACGTAGATCGACCGGTAAATTGAGAGCTTTGCCTTCCGGCTCAGCTCCTTCTTCACCACAACGGATCGATACAACGTCCGCATTACTGAAGACGCTGCACCGATCCGCCTGTCGATCTCACGATCCACTCTTCCCCCACTCGTGAACAAGACTCCTAGGTACTTGAACTCCTCCACTTGGGGCAGGGTCTCCTCCCCAACCCAGAGATGGCACTCCACCCTTTTCCGGGCGAGAACCATGGACTCGGACTTGGAGGTGCTGATTCTCATTCCAGTCGCTTCACACTCGGCTGCGAACCGATCCAGTGAGAGCTGAAGATCCCGGCCAGATGAAGCCATCAGGACTACATCATCTGCAAAAAGCAGAGACCTAATCCCGTGGCCACCAAACCGGAACCCCTCAACGCCTTGACTGCGCCTAGAAATTCTGTCCATAAAAGTTATGAACAGAATCGGTGACAAAGGACAGCCTTGGCGGAGTCCAACCTTCACTGGAAACGTGTCCGACTTACTGCCAGCAATGCGGACCAAGCTCTGGCACTGATCATACAGGGAGCGGACTGCCACAATAAGACATTCCGATACCCCATACTCTCTGAGCACTCCCCACAGGACTTCCCGAGGGACACGGTCGAATGCCTTCTCCAAGTCCACAAAGCACATGTAGACTGGTTGGGCAAACTCCCATGCACCCTCAAGAACCCTGCCGAGAGTATAGAGCTGGTCCACAGTTCCACGACCAGGACGAAAACCACACTGTTCCTCCTCGACTGCGGATGTTGTGGATCGGTGGAGGGAATACTTCGAAGACCTCCTCAATCCCACCAACACGTCTTTCTTTGAGGAAGCGGTGCCTGGGGAATCTGTAGTGGACTCTCCTATTTCTGGGGCTGAGGTCGCTGAGGTAGTTAAAAAGCTCCTCGGCGGCAAGGCCCCGGGGGTGGATGAGATCCGCCCGGAGTTCCTTAAGGCTCTGGATGCTGTGGGGCTGTCTTGGTTGACAAGACTCTGCAGCATCGCGTGGACATCGGGGGCGGTACCTCTGGATTGGCAGACCGGGGTGGTGGTCCCTCTCTTTAAGAAGGGGGACCGGAGGGTGTGTTCCAACTATCGTGGGATCACACTCCTCAGCCTTCCCGGTAAGGTTTATTCAGGTGTACTGGAGAGGAGGCTTCGCCGGATAGTCGAACCTCGGATTGCAGTGCACTATCAACACCGTGTAAATATATTTTCAAATATAAAAATTAAGAACTGTACACATATTTGTTTACAATTTTTTATTGTATCTGTAATTTTTTTATTATTTTGATTTGCATTCACTTGTTTTCATAAATATTGTTTTACATAGACAAATATAGAACTGTACATATATATATATGTATTTAAATTTTTTTGGTGTATTTATTTTTCTTATTGTTCAGATATATATATATATACACTGTATATATATATATATATATATATATATACTGTACATGTATATATATATATATATATATATAAATCTTTAATTGTATTTATTTTTCTTTTATTTATTTTGATTTGGATATTTCGGTTTTTTTACAAAAAAAAATATAGAACCGTGTATATATTTATTTTCTTTACATTATTATTTATTTTGATTTGGATTTAAGGGTAGAAGCTTAAGTTTTTTTGTACTCACATTTTTATACCTTTTTTATTGTAGTTTTCTACTGATATATTTTAAATTGTACTTATTTATTAATTACTATTAATGAACAAAAAAGTAAAACAAATTAAACAAGTTGAAGCAGAAGTTGTGACGTCACATTCCAAGTGTGCTTGTTGTGTCAATGAAGGTCAAACAGCGTCCCCTAGTGGCCTGGCGTGTGCACCACACGTGGAGGGACCAAATATAAACACTTTAGGGGGGATGAGGTCAAAAGTGCACTTTATCAGCTTTCAAATCAAAAGTCCCGACAAGTTCCTTCAAAGCACGAGCGTCAAGATGAAGTGACAAATAATCCCCGTCGTTATTCCTTATTCCGTCTGTGGGCGCAAAGCGGCCATCTTTGTTCTTCCACTTTGAAACCGCAGCTGGCAAGCAGACTTCCCGCCGCGGAGGGAAATAATGAAGTCATCAGCTGGCGTCCCTGGCACGGCGCCACGCTGGCCTTAAAAAAAAAAAAAGGGAGGATGCCGTCTCTGATGGCCCCCGAGAGTGACGCTCACTTCATGTGACACTTTCAGCGCGGCATCTTCCAGGCGCCATTGATCGCGGCGAGACACCACTCCCTCGGATGGGAGTTGAATGAAAGAGAGGTTTTGCAGGCACGGCGTTTGTAAGGAGAGGAAGCAAACTACAAGATTCCCGCGGGAAAATATTGATGGGCCCTGGACCTCTAGCTGGAGTTAGCATACTTCTAAGATGGCGACAGGTGTTCAATTCCATGATTTTTAGCTTTAAACATACAAAATATTTGCTAAAAAGCTATCAAAATGGTTAGCATGCTAACATTAGCTTCATGACATAGGACAAGTTAGCATACTTGTAAGATGGCGACAAGTATTCAATTCCATGATTTTTAGGGTTAAACATACAAAATATTTGCTAAAAACCTAACAAATATTAAAATGCTAACATTAGCTTGATGACACAGGACAAATTAGCATATGTAAGTGTTAAAATGCCTTATTTCTAGGTGCAAACATAATATATTAGCTGAAAAGCCAGGCGAAAATGTTAGCATGCTAATGTTAGCTTGATGACGTAGGACAAGTTAGCATACTTGTAAGATGGCGACAAGTATTCAATTCCATGATTTTTAGGTTTAAACATACAAAATATTTGCTAAAAAGCTAACAAATCATTAAAATGCTATCATTAGCTTGATGACACAGGACAAAGTAGCATATGTAAGTGTTAAAATGCCTTATTTCTAGGTGCAAACATATATTAGCTGAAAAGCCAGGCTAAAATGTTAGCATGCTAGTGTTAGCCTGATGACATAGGACAAGTTAACTTACTTCTAAAATGGCGACAGGTATTTAAGTCCATGATTTTTAGCTTTAAACATACATAATATTAGCTTAATAGCTAACAAATTGTTAGCATGCTAACATTAGCGTGATGACATTGGACAAGTTAACATACTTCTAAGATGGCGGCAAGTATTCAATTCCATCATTTTTAGGTGTATAAATACAAAATATTTGCTAATAGGCTAACAAATTGTTAGCATACTAATAATGTGTGAATGTGAGTGTGAATGTTGTCTGTCTATCTGTGTTGGCCCTGCGATGAGGTGGCGACTTGTCCAGAGTGTACCCTGCCTTCCGCCCGATTGTAGCTGGGATAGGCGCCAGCGCCCCCCGTGACCCCGAAAGGGAATAAGCGGTAGAAAATGGATGGATGGATGGATGGACTAACATTAGCTTCATGACACAGGACACAGGACTTTCTTTGTTGGGTCTGCTCCTGTCTCTGGCCATGCTCCCTCCTCCCCAGTGGACGATGGCATGGATCACCGCAGAGGCCACCACAGTGGATATGTTTCTTTTACTTTTTATTCATAGCTGTATGTAGAAGTGTCTGCTTGTATCTGCTGCTTTAATGTCTTTAATGTCGTCTGTGTTCTTTGATGTTTCCCTCTTACACACATGGAAGAGGGATGTGTACTATGGCTATGAGTTGTTGTTTTTTTTGGTTTTTTTTCCCTTGGCCTCAGTCTGCACCCCTCTCCAAGGCCCAGGCTAAGACCGATTTTTTTATTTCATTTTAATCTTCTATTCCCCCCCCCATGTTTACCTGTATTTCATCTTTTTTTGTAAGGGGCGCTGGAAGCCGGCAGACCCGTCAGCGATCCTGTTCTGTCTCCCTGTAATGTTTGTCTGATCTTGAATGGGATTGTGCTGAAAATTGTAATTTTCCTGAAGGAACTCTCCTGACGGAATGAATAAAGTACTATCTAATCTAATCTAATCTAAGTTAGCATACTTGTAAAATGGCGACAGGTATTCAATTCCATGATTTTTAGCTTTAAACATACAAAATATTTGCTAAAAAGTTAACAAATTGTTAGCATGTTAACATTAGCTTCATGACACAGGATAGGATAGCATACTTGTAAGATGGCGACAGGTATTCAATTCCATGATTTTTAGCTTTAAAACATACAAAATATTTGCAAAAAAGCTAACAAATTGTTAGCATGCTAACATTAGCTTCATGACACAGGACAAGTTAGCATACTTGTAAGATGGCGAAAGGTATTCAATTTCATGATTTTTAACTGTATAAATACAAAAAAATGTGCTAAAATGATAGCATGCTAATGTTAGGTTGATGATGTAGGACAAGTTAGCATACTTCCAAAATGGCGAGAGACACTCAATTCCATGATTTTTAGCTTTAAACGTTCAAAATATTTGCTAAAAAGCTAACAAATCGTTAGCATGCTAACATTATCTTCATGACATAGGACAAGTTAGCAAACTTCTAAGATGGCGACAGGTATTCAATTCCATGATTTTTAGCTTTAAACATACAAAATATTTGCTAAAAAAATTAACAAATTGTTAGCATACTAACATTAGTTTCATGACGTAGGACAAGTTAGCTTCAGGTATTCTATTCCATGATTTTTAGGTTTAAACATTCAAAATATTTGCTAAAAAGCTAAGAAATCATTAAAATGCTAACATTAGCTTGATGACACAGGACAAATTAGCATATTTGTAAATGTTAAAATGCCCTATTTCTAGGTGCAAACATTATCTATAATATATTAGCTGAAAAGCCAGGCTAAAATTTTAGCATGCTAATGTTAGCTTGATGACATTGGATGAGTTAGCATACTTCCAAAATGGCGAGAGGCACTCAATTCCATGATTTTTAGCTTTAAACGTTCAAAATATTTGCCAAAAAGCTAACAAATCATTTGCATGCTAACTTTAGCTTGATGACGTAGGATAAGTTAGCATACTTCCAAGATGGTGCCAAAAATTCAATTCCATAATTTTTAGCTTAAAACAGAAAAAATATTAGCTAAAAATCTAACAAATATTTAGCATACTAACATTAGCTTCATGAAATAGGACAAGTTAACATACTTGTAAGATGGCTACAACTATGCACTTCCATGATTTTTAGCTCTATACTTACATAACATTTGCTAAAAAAAAAAAATCTTAGCATGCTAGCATTAGCTTGATGACGTAGGACAAGTTAGCATACTTCTAAGATGGCGACACGTATTCAATTCCATGATTTTTAGCTTTAAACACGCAAAATATTTTTTTTAAAAGCTAACAAATTGTTAGCACGCTAACATTAGCTTCATGACATAGGATAAGTTAGCATACTTGTATGTGTTAAAATGCCTCATATTTAGGTGTAAAGGTAAATAATTAGCTAAAAAAAAAAAGCCAGGCTAAATTGTTAGCATGCTAATGTTAGGTTGATGACATAGGACAAGTTAGCATAGGAATTCCATAATTTTTAGGTTCAAACCTACAAAAGTAGCAGGAAAAGTTTGCATAAATTTTTAGCACCAAACTTCGGCGTGAAGGAATTAGGAAATGTTAGCATTTTTTGGTGTAAACACACAAAATAATCTAAAAAGCCATAATAACATGTTAGCATGCTAATGTTAGCTTGATGACAAACAAGTTGGCATACCTCTAAGATAGCACTAAGTATTCAAATTCATTACTTTTAGGTTCAAACATGCAAAATTAGCTGGAAAGTGAGGGTAAAATGATAGCATGCTAACGTTAGAATGAGGACATAGGACAAGTTAGCCCACTTCTAAGATGTCTCCACGTGTTAAAATCATGTTTTTTTAGGTTTAAACATACAAACTAGCTAAAAAAAAAAAAAGTTAGGCAATTTCAAAGAAAGTGCGAGTTAATGCTATATGTGCGCTAGCCTTGCCAAGTCCGAGCCGAACTAAAATGCTAACATTAGCATGATATCGGTTAGCATGTGTAGGACTCTAAAATGTACGGCTGCAAAATGTATTTATTTTTAAAAGAGTGTGTTAATGATAGCATGCTAAATTTGGCTTTTTACTCGAGGGTAAACCTTTGCAAAATTAGCAAAAAAGTTAGCATGCAAACAATAACATGCTAAAATGCTAACATTAGCATGCTAACATTTACATGCCAACAGTAAGTAGAGAGAGAGAGTGAGATGTACGGCTGCAAAATGTATTAAATTTGTTAGGATTCTAATGTGAGCATATTAACGAGCAAAAAAAATGTCATGCTAACATTTCTATGCTATAATTAACACACTAACAGTAAGCATGAATGGCTTCAAAATGAACTAAAGTTAGCCTGCTGGCACACTAACTGAAGAATTTTACGCTGGGATAAACCGTTGCAAAATGAACACTAAAGTTCAAATGCTAACATGCTAAAATTAGCATGCTAACAGTTAGCATATGCTACGTACTCTGAGGTGGCAAGAGTGTCTAAAAAAGATCCACAGCAACATGTATGTATGTATGTGTCACGTGACATGCAGTTGCACGTCTTGGCCAGAAGAGGGCGGAAGAAACACTAGTAGAGAACGCCGAAGTGTTTGAGCGGTTGTGGGTAATTCATTAAATTTATTTTATTTAAAAAAATATATATATACAAAAGAAAAAGAACGAAAACAAAAATTTAAATAACATAATCAGCATTATGATTAAAAAATGTATAATAAAAAACAAACAATAATAAAAATAATAATTTACATGTACATTTATTTCTCTATTTGATTCGTAATTTTCAAGTATTTTGATTTGTTCTCTGCATATTAAGTTATAATTATTCCCTATAAAATGTGTTTAAGCTGTAGTATGTCTGGGAAAAATGCATTTAATTTACATTGTTTTAAAACAAATAATTTATAATAATAAATTATAATAATAATTAAGATTGAGAAATAAGAGAATTCACTTTATTATTCATTTTATTTATTTATTTCTCCAATTTATAATTTATGTATTTTGCGTTGTTTTCTGGATGTAAAATTAGAATTATTTAAAAAAAAAAAAAAAGGAACAATGATAAAAAAATATGTATATATAAAGTAAATTATTTACAAAATGACAACATTTTATGTGACATTTTTTTAAATTGTATTTGATTCGTAATTTTCGTAAAATGCTCAGTCTTTCACAAGAAAGGATGGGGCGAGGTACACTCCTTTGTCCACAACTGCGTGAGCAAATAGTCAAACAGTTTAAGAACAACATTTCTCAAAGTGCAATTGGAAGAAATTTAGGGATTTCAACATCTACAGTCTATAAAATCATTAAAAGGTTCAGAGAATCTGGAGAAATCACTCCACGTAAGCGGCATGGCCGGAAACCAACATTGAATGACCGTGACCTTCCATCCCTCAGACGGCACTGTATCAAAAACAGACATCAATCTCTAAAGGATATCACCACATGGGCTCAGGAACACTTCAGAAAAACCACTGTCACTAAATACAGTTTGTCGCTACATCTGTAAGTGCAAGTTAAAGCTCTACTATGCAAAGCGAAAGCCATTTATCAACAACATCCAGAAACACTGCCGGCTTCTCTGGGCCAGAGATCTAATATGGACTGATGCAAAGTGTAAATGTGTTCTGTGGTCTGACGAGTCCACATTTCAAATTGCTTTTGGAAATATTCGACATTGTGTCATCCGGACCAAAGAGGAAGCAAACCATCCAGACTGTGATCGACGCAAAGTTCTAAAGCCAGCATCTGTGATGGTATGGGGGTGCATTAGTGCCCAAGGCATGGGTAACTTACACATCTGTGAAGGCACCATTAATGCTGAAAGGTACATACAGGTTTTGGAACAACATATGCTGCCATATACATATACACATATATATACATACATACACATACATATACATATACATATACATATACATATACATATACATATACATATACATATATATATATATATATACACACACACACACACACTCTTATATATACAAACCCCGTTTCCATATGAGTTGGGAAATTGTGTTAGATGTAAATATAAACGGAATACAATTATTTGCAAATCCTTTTCAACCCATATTCAGTTGAATGCTTTACAAAGACAACATATTTGATGTTCGAACTCAAACTGTGTTTTTTTGAAAATGGTAATTAACTTAGAATTTCATGGCTGCAACACGTGCCAAAGTAGTTGGGAAAGGACATGTTCACCACTGTGTTACATCACCTTTTATTTTAACAACACTCAAACGTTTGGGAACTGAGGAAACTAATTGTTGAAGCTTTGAAAGTGGAATTCTTTCCCATTCTTGCTTAATGTAGAGCTTCAGTCGTTCAACAGTCCGAGGTCTCCGCTGTCGTATTTTACGCTTCATAATGCGCCACACATTTTCGATGGGAGACAGGTCTGGACTGCAGGCAGGCCAGGAAAGTACACGCACTTTTTTACTATGAAAACACGCTGTTGTAAAAAGTGGCTTGGCATTGTTCTGCTAAAATAAGCAGGGGCGTCCATGATAACGTTGCTTGGATGACAACATATGTTGCTCCAAAACCTGTATGGACCTTTCAGCATTAATGGTGCCTTCACAGATGTGTAAGTTACCCATGCCTTGGGCACTAATACACCCCCATACCATCACAGATGCTGGCTTTTCAACTTTGCACCTATAACAATCCGGATGGTTATTTTTCTCTTTGTTCCGGAAGACAACACGTCCACAGTTTCCAAATTTAATTTGAAATGTGGACTCGTCAGACCACAGAACACCTTTCCACTTTGCATCAGTCCATCTTAGATGAGCTCGGGCCCAGAGTTTTAACTTGCACTTACAGGTGTAGCAACCAACCGTAGTTACTGACGGTGGTTTTCTGAAGTGTTCCTGAGCCTAGGTGGCGATATCCTTTACACACTGATGTCGGTTTTTGATGCAGTACCACCTGAGGGATCAAAGGTCTGTAATAATATCGCTTACGTGCAGTGATTTCTCCAGATTCTCAGAATTTTTTGATGATTTTACGAACCGTAGATGGTAAAATCCCTAAATTCCTTGCAATAGCTCGTTGAGAAATGTTCTAAAACTGTTCGACAATTTGCTTACAAAGTAGTGACCCTCACCCCATCCTTGTTTGGGAATTACTTAGCATTTCATGGAAGCTGCTTTTATACCCAATCATGGCACCAAACTGTTCCCAATTAGCCTGCACACCTGTGGGATGTTCCGAATAAGTGTTTGATGAGCATTCCTCAACTTTATCAGTATTTATTGCCACCTTTATATATATATATATGTATATATATATATATATATATATATATATATATATATATATATATATATATATATATATATATATATATATACACACATACATACATACATACATATATACACACACACAAACACACCATGAATTGATTAACATTGACCCCGACTTAAACAAGTTGAAAAACTTATTCGGGTGTTACCATTTAATGGTCAATTGTACGGAAGATGTACTGAACTATCTACTAATAGTTGGATTGGCAGACCGGGGTGGTGGTTCCTCTCTTTAAGAAGGGGGACCGGAGGGTGTGTTCCAACTATTGTGGGATCACACTCCTCAGCCTTCCCGGTAAGGTTTATTCAGGTGTACTGGAGAGGAGGCTACGTCGGATAGTCGAACCTCGGATTCAGGAGGAACAGTGTGGTTTTCGTCCTGGTCGTGGAACTGTGGACCAGCTCTATACTCTCGGCAGGGTTCTTGAGGGTGCATGGGAGTTTGCCCAACCAGTCTACATGTGCTTTGTGGACTTGGAGAAGGCATTCGACCGTGTCCCTCGGGAAGTCCTGTGGGGAGTGCTCAGAGAGTATGGGGTATCGGACTGTCTTATTGTGGCGGTCCGTTCCCTGTACGATCAGTGCCAGAGCTTGGTCCGCATTGCCGGCAGTAAGTCGAACACATTTCCAGTGAGGGTTGGACTCCGCCAAGGCTGTCCTTTGTCACCGATTCTGTTCATAACTTTTATGGACAGAATTTCTAGGCGCAGTCAAGGCGTTGAGGGGTTCCGGTTTGGTAACCGCAGGATTAGGTCTCTGCTTTTTGCAGATGATGTGGTCCTGATGGCTTCATCTGACCGGGATCTTCAGCTCTCGCTGGATCGTTTCGCAGCCGAGTGTGAAGCGACCGGAATGAGAATCAGCACCTCCAAGTCCGAGTCCATGGTTCTCGCCCGGAAAAGGGTGGAGTGCCATCTCCGGGTTGGGGAGGAGACCCTGCCCCAAGTGGAGGAGTTCAAGTACCTAGGAGTCTTGTTCACGAGTGAGGGAAGAGTGGATCGTGAGATCGACAGGCGGATCGGTGCGGCGTCTTCAGTAATGCGGACGTTGTACCGGTCCGTTGTGGTGAAGAAGGAGCTGAGCCGGAAGGTAAAGCTCTCAATTTACCGGTCGATCTACGTTCCCATCCTCACCTATGGTCATGAGCTTTGGGTCATGACCGAAAGGATAAGATCACGGGTACAAGCGGCCGAAATGAGTTTCCTCCGCCGTGTGGCGGGGCTCTCCCTTAGAGATAGGGTGAGAAGCTCTGCCATCCGGGAGGAACTCAAAGTAAAGCCGCTGCTCCTTCACATCGAGAGGAGCCAGATGAGGTGGTTCGGGCATCTGGTCAGGATGCCACCCGAACGCCTCCCTAGGGAGGTGTTTAGGGCACGTCCAACCGGTAGGAGGCCACGGGGAAGACCCAGGACACGTTGGGAAGACTATGTCTCCCGGCTGGCCTGGGAACGCCTCGGGATCCCCCGGGAAGAGCTAGACGAAGTGGCTGGGGAGAGGGAAGTCTGGGTTTCCCCGCTTAGGCTGTTGCCCCTGCGACCCGACCTCGGATAAGCGGAAGATGATGGATGGATGGATGGATCTACTAATAAAAGTTTCAATCAATCAATGGGAGTAAATAGTGTTGACAGCATCATTCATTCACTACCCACAATGCACCTGGCACACTAGTTGCTGCTTCTCTGCTTCCCGCCATGACTGACAAGCAGCTGCTTACCTTTTCTGCAGCGCAGTCTTCTTCACCGCGCACAGGACGGCGAGGAGCGCAAAGTGTCGTGGAGGAGCGTGTTCCCGCACGGGAGAAATCTGCGTGGACGCCGTCACGGAGCGCGGGAACGTCCTGCCTCCTGCGGACACGAGCGCCGAGCCCGTCTGAGCGCTCACAGCGGGATGCTGCAGCTCCGGGCCTCGTCGCCAGAGGGCGCTGCTGGATCTCCGGCAGGAATGCCAGGGTGCAGCTGCAGGCGTCGCCACCAGAGGACGCCAAATCTGCTTCGAGGAAAATGGAGGGATGAAGGGGAATATTTGTTACTTTTCATAATAACAATTGTACATATTTTTTATTAGGAACGTTAGCATTTTAGCTTGTGTATTCTGATTTGTTTTCTGTATATAAAATGTGAATTATTTAAAAAAGATAAAAAGAATATATAATTAAAAACGAACAAATAATCAAAAATTTAAATAATTTACATTATGATAAATAGTGATGTCAAATTTACATTTATTTCTCCATTTAATTCGTAATTTTAAAGTATTTTGGGGGGTTTTCTGCATATAAAATTTGATTAAAAATAATATATAATAAAAAACAAAAAAAGACTAAAAAAATAAAATAATTTACAATATGATAAATAGTGATGTTGAATTATTTCTCTATTTAATCCGTAATATTCTTGTATTTTGCTTTGTTTTGTGCATACAAAATTAAAACTATAAAAAAACGTATAATAAAAAACAAACAGATAATAAAAATTGAAATAATTTACAAAATAATAAAAAAGTGATGTCAAATGCACATTTATTTCTCTATTTGATTCAGACTTTTCAAGTATTTTGCTTTGTTTTCTTAATACAAAATTTGATTTGAAAAAATAAAAACAACATAAAATAAAAAACAATTGGATAATTAAAAAAAAAATCAATATGATAAAAAGTGATGTCAAATCATTTATTTATTTCGTAATATTGTATTTTGCTTCGTTTTCTGCATATAAAATTAATATTGTAAAAAAAAACATAATAAAAATAAATTAATTTACAATATGATGAAAAAAAGTGATGACAAATGGACATTTATTTTTCTATTTGATTGAGATTTTTCAAGTATTTTGCTTTGTTTTCTCCATACAAAATTTGATTGAAAAAATTAAAAAACAATATAAAATAAAAACTAAAAAATGGATGATGAAAAATATTTACAATATGATCAAAAGTTATGTTGAATTAGTTCTCTATTTAATTCGTAATATTATTGTATTTTGCTTCGTTTTCTGCATTTACAATTAAAATTGTACAAAAAAAACATAATAAAAATAAAATAATTTACAATATGATAAAAAATGTGATGTCAAATGCACATTTATTTCTCTATTTGATTCAGACTTTAACTATTTTGCTTAGTTTTCTTCATACAAAATTTGATTAAAAAAACAATATAAAATGAAAAACAAAAAATGGATAATAAAGAAAATATTTACAATACGATAAAAAGTGATGTCAAATATTTTTTTCTATTTATTTCGTAATATTGTATTTTGCTTTGTTTTCTGCATATACAATTAAAATTTTAAAAAATAAAAAAACATAATAAAATAATTTACAATATGATTAAAAAATGATGTCAAATGCACATTTATTTCTCTACTTGATTCAGACTTTAAGTATTTTGCTTAGTTTTCTTCATACAAAATTTGATTTAAAAAAAACAATATAAAATAAAAAGAAAAATGGATAATAAAAAAAATATTTACAATATGATAAAAAGTGATGTCAAATATTTTTTCTATTTATTTCGTAATATTATCGTATTTTGCTTCGTTTTCTGCATATACGATTAAAATTGTAAAAAATAATAAAGCAACATATAATTAAAATAAATTAATTTACAATATGATAAAAAATGATGTCAAAAGCACTTTTATTTCTCTATTTGATTCAGACTTTAAGTATTTTGCTTAGTTTTCTTTATACAAAATTTGATTTAAAAAAAACAATATAAATGAAAAACAAAAAAAGGATAATAAAGAAAATATTTGCAATACGATAAAAAGTGATGTCAAATATTTGTTTCTATTTATTTCGTAATATTATTGTATTTTGCTTCGTTTTCTGCATATACAATTAAAATTGTAAAAAATAAAAAAACATAATAAAATAATTTACAATATGATTAAAAAAATTATGTCAAATGCACATTTATTTCTCTATTTGATTCAGACTTTAAGTATTTTGCTTAGTTTTCTTCATACAAAATTTGATTTAAAAAAAATATAAAATGAAAAACAAAAAATGGATAATAAAGAAAATATTTACAATACGATAAAAAGTGATGTCAAATATTTTTTTTCTATTTATTTCGTAATATTGTTGTATTTTGCTTCGTTTTCTGCATATACAATTAAAATTGTAAAAAATTAAAAAAACATAATAAAATAATTTACAATATGGTAAAAAAATGATGTCAAATGCACATTTATTTCTCTATTTGATTCAGACTGAGTATTTTGCTTAGTTTTCTTCATACAAAATTTGATTTAAAAAAAAACGATATAAAATAAAAAGACAAAATGGATAATAAAAAAAATATTTACAATATGATAAAAAGTGATGTCAAATATTTTTTCTATTTATTTCGTAATATTATTGTATTTTGCTTTGTTTTCTGCATATACAATTAAAATTGTAAAAAATATAAAACCATAATAAAAATAAATAAATTTACAATATGATAAAAAAAATTATGTCAAATGCACATTTATTTCTCTATTTGATTCAGACTTTAAGTATTTTGCTTTGTTTTCTTCATATAACATTTGATTTTAAAAAATACAAACTATATATAATAAAAACGAAACAAATCGACAAACAAATAAAATAATTTACAATATGATAAAAAGTGATGTCAAATTATTTCTCTATTTAATTCATAATGTATTTTGCTTTGTTTTCTGTATATAGAATTAAAATTATATAATTTTTTTTTTGTAAAAAAAACAAAAATTTAATTAATTTACAATATGATAAAAAAGTGATGTCAATTGTAAATTTGTTTCTCTATTTAATTCATAAAAATTTATTTTGCTTTGTTTTCTGCAAATGTCATTAAAATTGCAAAAAAAAAACATAAAAAACATAGTAAAAATTCAAATAATTTGCATTATAATAAAACGTGATGTCAAATGTGCATTTATTGCTCTATTTGATTCATAATTTTCAAGTGTGTTGCTTTGTTTTCTGCATATAAAATGACAATATGTAATAAAAACCAAAATATCGGAAAGGACGTTTTTGAGAACCAGCGTCCTCTACAGTGGACATTAAAGTGCTAACTTTTTTTTAAAGCAAATTTTACAGTTTTTACTCTAGTTTCCCCCGCCATACACCTTAGAGTCTTATAACGTATGTGACGCAAGCTAACTGTTAGCATGCTATCATTAGCTTGCTAACTTTTTGTGCCACTTTTGCCACTGTGACACAAGCTAACTGTTAGCATGCTAACTATTTGCGCCATTTCTGCCACCGTTGTCATATAACTTGGTATGTGACACAAGCTAACTGTTAGCATGCTAATACCAGCATGCTAATTTTTTGCGCCACTTCTGCCACCGTTGACACCGGAGTCATATAACTTGGTATGTGACACAAGCTAACTGTTAGCATGCTAATACCAGCATGCTAACTTTTTGCGTCACTTCTGCCACTGACTACACCGTAGTCATATAACTTGGTATGTGACACAAGCTAACAATGAGCATGCTAATACCAGTATGCTAACTTTTTGCGCCACTTTTGCCACCGTTGACACCAGAGTCATATAACGTGGTATGTGACACAAGCTAACTGTTAGCATGCTAATACCAGCATGCTAACTTTTGGCGCCACTTCTGCCATCGTTTACAACGGAGTCATATGACTTGGTATTCAACACAAGCTAACTCTTAGCATGCTAATACCAGCATGCTAACTTTTGGCGCCACTTCTGCCCCCGTTTACACCGGAGTCATATAACTTGATATGTGAAACAAGCTAACTGTTAGCATGCTAATACCAGCATGCTAACTTTTGGCGCCACTTCTGCCACCGTTGACACCGGAGTCATATAACTTTGTATGTGAAACAAGCTAACTGTTAGCATGCTAATACCAGCATGCTAACTTTTGGCGCCACTTCTGCCACCTTCTACACCGGAGTCATATAACTTGGTATGTGACACAAGCTAACTGTTAGCATGCTAATACCAGCATGCTAACTTTTGTCACCACTTCTGCCACCATCTACAACGGAGTAATATAACTTGGTATGTGACATTCGTTACCTTTTAGCATGCAAACGATAGTATGCTGGCAAGCTAACTTAAGCATGCTAAGTTTTTAATCTAATTTTAAACTTGTTTCCCTTTTAAACACAGCCATTCACATTCAAATCATATGACTTTGTATATGAAACATGCTAACTGCTGTCATGCTAACATTTGCACAAAGCTAAATTTTAGCATTTTTGATGTAAGAATGCTAACGTTTTAGGCTAGATGTGTAGCTCATTTTGTACCGTTACACCTAAAACTCTCGGATTCAGACACTCGGCACCATTTACTAATTACGGCGGCACAGATAGCTGGCAAATCAAAATTTCCGCGGGAATTTTCTAATTATTATTATTAGTCACTCCGCTGTTTTTAATGATAAAATTGTAAAATACAGCTATCTCAATAGAACCGTGTTTCTATTTAAAGTAACGCACTGTAAAAACAACCATCACTTTGCTGCCAGTAATATAACTTAACTTGATACATGCTTACTGTTAGCATGCTAACGTTAGTATCTTAACATCCTTATGTTTGCATACTAACTTTTTTTTGCAAATTTTGCAAAGGTTTATCGCACAGTAAACCATTAAAGATAACATGCTAACATGTTGTGATTTTAAGGATGGGGACCAACAAGGTAGCAGCGTCATGTAAAAAAAAAAAAAGGTGGTGTCGAACAAAAAGAGAGAGCCACACGGGACAGACTATGAAAGAAAAACAAAACAAACTGCTGAAACCCCAGAAAAACACTCACAGGAAGCGTGGAGCAGACGGCGTCCACAAAGTTGTAGCGTACAAGAGCTTGGCTTTGGAAAAATGGTCCCGACAACCAGAGTAGGGAAAAAGATCAACTTAAATAGTCTTGATTGCAAAAGGAAAACAGGTGAGGAGAAACATGAAGCAGCCAAGGGGAAACACCAACAAAACCGGGAAAAGCCGGCAAAATAAAAGCACGGGACATAAACTAACACAAAACACAGAAGAATATTAACAAAAGGCAGCATAAATGCACGTTAACCTGCCGTGACATCATCGTAGATTTCAAAGTAAAATACCAACAGTTTAATGACATATTTTTTCATACAAACATTTGTTTTTACACTATTTTCTTTTTATCAAGTTATCACTGTTTTCACAAAAAAAAAATTCCCAAAATGGGTCTGGGCCGCCAGTTAAATAAAGCTGTTGTACAGCTTAGAATAGAATAGAATAGAATAGAAGAACAAACAAGAGAATGGAAAATTATAGAATTGAAAAGAGTAAAAAATACAATAGAATTGCATAGAACATCCATCCATCCATTTTCTACCGCTTATTCCCTTTCGGGGTTGCGGGGGCACTGGCGCCTATCTCAGCTACAATCGGGCGGAAGGCGGGGTACACCCTGGACAAGTCGCCACCTCATCGCAGGGAATAGAACATAATGGAAAATAATATAGTGGAACAAAATACAGTAGAATAGAATATTAATGGAATAGAAAATATTAGAATAAAAAAGAATAGACAAACATTTTTATAATATATTGAAAAACATTGAATAGAATACAATACGAAACATGTAAAAAAAAATATAATCGAATAAAAAATAATTTTACACAAAATAATAGAAAATAATTGGATATAAGAGAAAATAACAAGATAGAATAGAAGAGAAAATAATAAAACCGATTAGAATAACAAACAAATAAATGGAATGAAGCCAAATAGAAAAAAAAATTAACAAATAGAATACAAAATACAATGTAATGGAATATATCATAATGGCAATTAATAGAAAAGAACAAAACACAAAATAATAGGACATTAATGGAATAGAAAAAAAAATTGAATATTTTAAAATAAAAAAGAATAGAAAACAATTCAATACGATACAAATGAAAACATTAAATCAAATAAAATAATAGAATAGAAATAATAGAACACAATAAAACAGAAAATGATAGGATAAAAGAGAAAAGAATACAACAGTATAGAAGAGAAAATAATTGAACGGATTAGAATTACAAACAATTTAGAATGTAAAAAAACATCCATCCATCCATTTTCTACCTCTTGTCCCTTTTGGTGCCACCTTATTGCAGTGGAATAAAACAAAATAGGGGAAAAAATTAAAATAATACAATACAATAGTAAATACAATAGAATGGAATACGACATAATGGCAAATAGAACAGAAGAAAAGAACAAAATACAAAACAATAGGACATTAATGGATTAGAAAATAATATAATAAAAAATATTGGGAAAAAATAGAATACCATACTGGGCGGGGAATAAAATACAATACAATACAATACAAAACATTGAATAAAATATAAAAACCGAATAGAAAATAATTCAACACAATCTAATATAAAACAGTATGATATAAAAGAAAATAACAAAATAGAAGAGAAATGAAAATAATAGAATAGAACACACTAGGATAACAAACAATTAAATGGAATAAAACAAAATAGAAAACATTTTAATATAATGGAATACAATACAAAATCCAATTGACTGGAATAGAACAAAATACAAAATAATATGACATTAACTAAATTAATTAAATTAAATATTTGAAAATATTAGAATAAAAAAGAATAGAAAAAAAATAAATACAATACAATAGAAAACAGTAAATAAAATATAATTATCGAAATGAAAATAATAGAACACAATAAAAAAGAAAATAATAGGTTATAGGAGAAAATAATAAAATCGTATAGAAGAGAAAATAATAGAACAGATTAGAACAACAAAGAATTCAATGGAATAAAACAAAATAGGGGAAAAAAATGAAAATAATAGAATAGAATGGAAATAACAGCCATCCATCCATCCATTTCCAACCGCTTAGTCCCTTAGTCCCTTTGAGGTTGCGGGGGGCGCTGGTGCCTATGGAATAGGACATAATGGCAAATAATAGAATAAAACAAAATACAAAATGATAGGACATTAATGGAATACAAAAATAATACAATAAAAAGAATAGAAAAAAAAGAATATCATACAGAAAAAATAGAATACAATACAATGCAAAACAAAACAAAATATTGAATAAAATATATAATGACCAGATAGAAAATAATTCAACATAATATAATAAAAAATAGTAGGATATTACAGAAAATAACAAAATAGAAGAGGAGTGAAAATAATTGAATGGAACAGATTAGGATAACAAACAATAAAACAAAATAGAAAACATTTGAAAATAATGGAATGGAATAGAAAATACAATTGATTGGAAAAGAACAAAATACAAAAGAATACGACATTTATTAAATAGAAAATATTTGAAAATTTTACAGAGAAAAAATAATAGAAAATAATTAAATACAATAAAATACAAAACATTAAATAAAATAAAATTATCAAATTGAAAATAATAGAACACAATAAAAAAAATAGGATATAAGAGAAAATAATCAAACAACATAGAAGAAAAAATAATAGAACAGATTAGAATAACAAAGAATTAAATGGAATAAAACAAAATAAAAAAAAAATTAAGTAACAGGATGGCGGCGCCCGGACGGGCTGCTCTCTCGAGGAGCTCCTGCTAAAGATGGAACATTTGGCAGAAATACCGGACAATTCCACAAACTTTATGGCTGGCTCGCATCGTGGTCACTCCGTGATCACGTACGACCGCCAGACACTTCTGGATGTGGACACATCGGGCCGTTTTGGACCGATAGACACTTGCGTGCTAGACTTGCTAACTAGCATGGGAATACATCGGCGGCTACATCCAGCGGCCTATGAAGCAGGGGAGTCTAGTAGCAGCGGGGGCCGTCTACGGAGCAGACGCCAGCGGTGTGATCGGAAACGCGGATGCCGAGCGGGGCTAAAAACAAAGCAGAAGGCTAATCCCCACAGAACACCACTTTCCTCCATCCCGAAGACGGATTTAGATGGAAAATGCGAGACTACTGGTCTGGGTAAGGAGTCTGTTAAATTAGAACAAGTTTTTTCTGCTTTGAGTGTTTCAGAGTTGGACATGTGTTTTACTGAGGTGGCTAACTATGATGCGTGCAGTTTATCAAAGCAACAAACAAACAATCGGAAAATCCCCGTTACTGAGGTGGCTAACCATGATGTGTGCAGTTTATCAAAGCAACAATCAAACAATCGGAAAATCCCCGTTACTGAGGTGGCTAACCATGATGCGTGCAGTTTATCAAAGCAACAATCAAACAATCGGAAAATTCCTGTCGTATCAATTCCTAGATATGGTCGTAACTATACTAAATGCACTGGGCATAATAAACACAACATTATTAATATTGCTACTACGGATAATTTGATCAAAAACTCCCTAAAACAGCCCACTACCTATAATATAGGTTTTTTAAACATAAGATCATTGTCTCCTAAAACGTTGTTAGTTAATGATATTATCAGAGACAACAATCTTAACGTCATCGGTCTCAGCGAAACCTGGCTTAAACCAAACGACTTTTTTTGCGCTAAATGAGGCATGTCCTCCTAACTTTACACATGCGCATATTGCCCGTCCGCTCAAAAGGGGTGGGGGGGTTGCACTAATATACAACGAAAACTTTAACCTTAGTCCTAACATAAATAATAAATATAAATCGTTTGAGGTGCTTACTATGAGGTCTGTCACACCGCTGCCTCTACACCTGGCTGTTATCTACCGCCCCCCAGGGCCCTATTCGGACTTTATTAATGAATTCTCAGAGTTCGTTGCTGATCTAGTGACACACGCCGATAATATAATCATAATGGGGGACTTTAATATCCATATGAATACCCCATCGGACCCACCGTGCGTAGCGCTCCAGACTGTAATTGATAGCTGTGGTCTCACACAAATAATAAATGAACCCACGCATCGCAACGGTAATACGATAGACCTAGTGCTTGTCAGGGGCATCACCGTTTCCAAAGTTACGATACTCCCGTATACTAAAGTATTGTCTGATCATTACCTTATAAAATTCGAGGTTCAGACGCATGTTCGTCAAACTAATAATAATAATAACTGCTATAGCAGCCGCAACATTAATACAGCCACAACGACAACTCTTGCTGACCTACTGCCCTCGGTAATGGCACCATTCCCAAAGTATGTGGGCTCTATTGATAACCTCACTAACAACTTTAACGACGCCCTGCGCGAAACCATTGATAACATAGCACCGCTAAAGTTAAAAAAGGCTCCAAAAAAGCGCACCCCGTGGTTTACAGAAGAAACTAGAGCTCAGAAATTATTATGTAGAAAGCTGGAACGCAAATGGCGCACGACTAAACTTGAGGTGCACCATCAAGCATGGAGTGATGGTTTAATAACTTATAAACGCATGCTTACCTTAGCTAAAGCTAAATATTACTCAAATCTCATCCACCGTAATAAAAACGATCCTAAATTTTTGTTTAGTACGGTAGCATCGCTAACCCAACAAGGGACTCCTTCCAGTAGCTCAACCCACTCAGCTGATGACTTTATGCAATTCTTTAGTAAGAAAATTGAAGTCATTAGAAAGGAGATTAAAGACAATGCGTCCCAGCTACAACGGGGTTCTATTAACACTGACACGATTGTATATACGGCGGATACTGCCCTCCAAAATACTTTCTCTCGTTTTGAGGAAATAACATTAGAGGAATTGTTACAACGTGTAAATGGAATAAAACAGACAACATGTTTACTTGACCCTCTTCCTGGGAAACTGATCAAGGAGCTCTTTGTATTATTAGGTCCATCAGTGCTAAATATTATAAACTTATCACTCTCCTCGGGCACTGTTCCCCTAGCATTCAAAAAAGCGGTTATTCATCCTCTTCTTAAAAGACCTAACCTCGATCCTGACCTCATGGTAAATTACCGACCGGTGTCTCACCTTCCCTTTATTTCAAAAATCCTTGAAAAAATTGTTGCGGAGCAGTTAAATGAACACTTAGCGTTTAACAATCTATGTGAAACCTTTCAATCCGGTTTCAGGGCAAATCACTCCACGGAGACAGCCCTCGCAAAAATGACTAATGATCTATTGCTAACGATGGATTCTGATGCGTCATCTATGTTGCTGCTCCTCGATCTTAGCGCTGCTTTCGATACCGTCGATCATAATATTTTATTAGAACGTATCAAAACACGAATTGGTATGTCAGACTTAGCCCTGTCTTGGTTTAACTCTTATCTTACTGATAGGATGCAGTGTGTCTCCCATAACAATGTGACCTCGGACTACGTTAAGGTAACGTGTGGAGTTCCACAGGGTTCGGTCCTTGGCCCTGCACTCTTCAGCATCTACATGCTGCCGCTAGGTGACATCATACGCAAATACGGTATTAGCTTTCACTGTTATGCTGATGACACCCAACTCTACATGCCCCTAAAGCTGACCAACACGCCGGATTGTAGTCAGCTGGAGGCGTGTCTTAATGAAATTAAACAATGGATGTCCGCTAACTTTTTGCAACTCAACGCCAAAAAAACGGAAATGCTGATTATCGGTCCTGCTAGACACCGAACTCTATTTAATAATACAACTCTAACATTTGACAACCAAACAATTAAACAAGGCGACACGGTAAAGAACCTGGGTGTTATCTTCGACCCAACTCTCTCCTTTGAGGCACACATTAAAAGTGTTACTAAAACGGCCTTCTTTCATCTCCGTAATATCGCTAAAATTCGCTCCATTCTGTCCACTAGAGACGCTGAGATCATTATCCATGCGTTTGTTACGTCTCGCCTCGACTACTGTAACGTATTATTTTCGGGTCTCCCCATGTCTAGCATTAAAAGATTACAGTTGGTACAAAATGCGGCTGCTAGACTTTTGACAAGAACAAGAAAGTTTGATCACATTACGCCTGTACTGGCTCACCTGCACTGGCTTCCTGTGCACTTAAGATGTGACTTTAAGGTTTTACTACTTACGTATAAAATACTACACGGTGTAGCTCCATCTTATCTTGCCGATTGTATTGTACCATATGTCCCGGCAAGAAATCTGCGTTCAAAGGACTCCGGCTTATTAGTGATTCCCAAAGCCCAAAAAAAGTCTGCAGGCTATAGAGCATTTTCCGTTCAGGCTCCAGTACTCTGGAATGCCCTCCCGGTAACAGTTCGCGATGCCACCTCAGTAGAAGCATTTAAGTCTCACCTTAAAACTCATTTGTATACTCTAGCCTTTAAATAGACTCCCTTTTTAGACCAGTTGATCTGCCGTTTCTTTTCTTTTTCTTCTATGTCCCACTCTCCCGTGTGGAGGGGGTCCGGTCCGATCCGGTGGCCATGTACTGCTCGCCTGTGTATCGGCTGGGGACATCTCTGCGCTGCTGGTCCGCCTACGCTTGGGATGGTTTCCTGCTGGCTCCGCTGTGAACGGGACTCTCGCTGCTGTGTCTTGGATCCTCTTTGGACTGGACTCTCGCGACTGTGTTGTATACATTGTGGATTGAACTTTCACAGTATCATGTTAGATCCGCTCGACATCCATTGCTTTCCTCCTCTCTAAGGTTCTCATAGTCATCATTGTCACCGACGTCCCACTGGGTCATTATTGTCACCAATGTCCCACTGGGTGTGAGTTTTCCTACCGAGGATGTCGTGGTGGTTTGTGCAGCCCTTTGAGACACTAGTGATTTAGGGCTATATAAGTAAACATTGATTGATTGATTGATAGAATAGAAAATACAATAGAAAGGAATACAACATAAGGGCAAATAATAAAAAAGAACAAAACACCAATTAATAGGACATTAATGGAATAGAAAATAATAGAAAATATTAGAATAAAAAATAATTTTTAAAAAATGAATGCAATACAATAGAAAACATACAATAAAATATAATAATGGAATAGAAAATAATAGAGCACAATAGAATGGAAAATAATAGAGCACAATAGAATCAAAAATAATATGTTATGAGAGGAAATAATAAAACATCTTAAAATAAAAAACATTTAAATACAAACATACACATACTGTACATATGCATTTACTGTACAAACATTCTTATACACATTCTGTTCATATACAAGTACATATACATACATACACTCATGCACATAATCACGTTTCATCAAACATATATCAACGTTGTTGCCCTAGGGTAAACTGGGCAACAACACATGGCACACTGACAAAGCTTAACCTATTGTTTCTATAACAATCTACAATATTAATATAGGTTGCCTCTCTCTCTTCCCCTCCATCTTTTGGTATTCCTTTTTTTTATCTTTCTAGTTATCAATTTGTATACGTATTGTTGCATTTGAACAACTTTATTGTTGATAATAGAGGTAAACCATTGGTTTTGTTCATAATCAATATCACTTTTTCTATTGGTATTTGTATTGCTCCAGTTGTAGTGTAAAAATGCTCACTGTCATTTCTATATTATTATTTATATCACTAACTGTTTCTTTGCTATCACTTTTACGATCATATTTGTACATATTATGTATGTGCTGGTGTTGTTCTATTGTTGTTGTTGTTATTGTTGTATTTGCTGTTGTTGTTTTTGTCTCTGTCTAATCCCCTTCTTATCCCCACAATTTCCCCCTGTCTTCCTTTTTTGTCTTTCTATCCCCTCCTGCTCCGGCCCGGCTGCACCAAATGATAATATAAATACATTTAATAAAGTCACATTCAAATAAGGCAACAAGAGAAGTATCCTACACTTCTCTTTTGTAAAGTAAATCTGAACAGCCGATATGGGCATCTACATCAACTATATGATTTGCCGGAGAAGCTGGACAGGACAAAAAAAAAAAAAAAAACATTTAAATAGAATAGAATGAAAAAGAAAAGATTAGAAAATAATATAAAATAAAAGAATAGAATATAAAATAATACAATAGATTAGAAATGATTTAAAATGGAACAAAAAAGAATATGAACGAATCAAAAAGAAGGAAAAAATAGGAGAAGAGGAAATAATAAAATATGATAGACATTAATACAATAGAAAATAATGGAAAAATAGGATACAAAAAAGAATAGAATAGAATAGAATAGACTAGAAGAGAATAGAATAGAATAGAATAGAATGTTAGTTAGCATGCTAACATTTTATGCTAAGTGTAGTCTTTTAAACCTCAAAATCATGTCTATTGATGCCTGGCGCCATATTAGAATTAACGTTAACATTTCCTATGTATTCATGCTAACGTTAGCATGCTGACATTTTATGCTAACATAATAGCAATAACCTTAACCCAAAATGTGTGTTTTTCGATATTGTCTCGCCATCTTGTAAGCAGGCCCACCCTTCCTGCAATAACCCGCCGACGTCGGCGCGCTAACGTTTTAGGCTAGCTTTCAA
>NC_084620.1:48189700-48269700 GCF_033978795.1 Nerophis ophidion | reverse complement strand
GTGTGTGCATAAGAATATCTAAGTAGTGTGTATGAGAGTGTTTCAGTAGTGTGTATGAGAGTGTTTCAGTTGTGTGTATAAGAATGTTTCAGTAGTCTGTATGAGAGTGTTTCAGTAGTGGGTATAAGAGTGTGTGTACAAGCGTATTTCAGTAATGTGTGTGAGTGTTTCAGTAGTGTGGATAAGAGTGTTTCAGTAGTGTGTATGAGAGTCTTTCAGTAGTGATTATGAGAGAGTTCCAGTAGTGTGTGAGTGAAAAACAATTCAGTTGTTTATCTGAGAGCGTTTCAGTAGTGTGTATGAGAGTCTTTCAGTAGTCATTATGAGAGTGTTTCAGTAGTGTGTGTGAGAGAAAAAGATTTCAGTTGTTTATGTGAGAGCATTTCAGTACTGTGTATGAGAGTGTTTCAGTAGTGTGTGTGTGTGTGTGTGTGTGTTTGTATGTGTGTGTGTGTGTGTGTGTGTGTGTGTGTGTGTGTGTGTGTGTGTGTGTGTGTGTGTGTGTGTGTGTGAGAGAGAGAGAGAAAAACATTTCCATTTTTTATATGAGAGCATTTCTGTAGTGTGTATAAGAGTGCTTCAATAGTGTGTATAAGAGTGTTTCAGTAGTGTACCTGTATGAGAGAAAAACATTTCAGTTGTTTATGCGAGAGCATTTCTGTAGTGTGTTTAAGAGTGTTTCAGTAGTGTGTATAAGAGTGTTTCAGTTGTGTGTATAAAAGTGTTTTAGGACTGTGTGTGAGAGAAAAAGATTTCAGTTGTTTATGTGAGAGCATTTCAGTACTGTGTATGAGAGTGTTTCAGTAGTGTCTGTGTGTGTGTGTGTGTGTGTGTGTGTGTGTGTGTGTGTGTGTGTGTGTGTGTGTGTGTGTGTGTGTGTGTGTGTGTGTGTGTGTGTGTGTGTGTGTGTGTGTGTGTGAGAGAAAAACATTTCCATTTTTTATGTGAGAGCATTTCAGTAGTGTGTATAAGAGTGCTTCAATAGTGTGTATAAGAGTGTTTCAGTAGTGTGTGTGAGAGAAAAACATTTCAGTAGTGTGTATAAGAGCATTTCAGTAACGTGTATGAGAGCGTTTCAGTAGTGTACCTGTATGAGAGAAAAACATTTCAGTTGTTTATGCTAGAGCATTTCTGTAGTGTGTTTAAGAGTGTTTCAGTAGTGTGTATAAGAGTGTTTCCGTTGTGTGTATAAAAGTGTTTTAGGACTGTGTGTGAGAGAAAAACATTTCTGTTATATATGTGAGAGCATTTCAGTAATGCGTATAAGAGTGTTTCAGTAGTGTGTATGAGAGAAAAACATTTCAGTTTTTTATATGAGAGCATTTCAGTAGTGTATGTGAGAGAAAAACATTTCAGTTTTTTATGTGAGAGCATTTCAGTAGTGTGTGTAAGAGGTCATTCTGAATTATGTCCCTAAAAGCTCCTCATATGAGGGGCCCCTCAAATAGATGGGTCATTACTTAACTAGTAAGTAATGAACAGCCAATATGGTGACTGTGTTATTTTTTTGAAATTGTTTTATTTTGAAATGACGTTTTCCAGTGCGGTCTGGCCTGTGACTCTCCATTGTAAGTCTGTTCTTGGACGGGTTGTACTGTAAACTCATTTTCTTTTTCTATGTTTCACGTGCAATGGCAATAAATTATGTGTAAATAAAACATTATAATGTGCAGGGGAAATAAAACATAATATTTTGCAGGTGTTCATCATGAAAAAACAAACAAATCAGGTATTACAAGTTTTAATAAGAAAAGTTGGAAATAGTTTATTGGAATTTATGATTTGAGAAAATTTCAGTTTTTCGTTTTTCATTCCAAGATAGGTTTATACAATCATGCTTTTTATTATCGTTTGATGGGAGAACTGGAAAGAGTTGAGTACACGTCGGTCAATCCAAATCCAAAGGATGGTCTTAATGGGAGCACTGCAGGAGCAAGCCAGAACTGGTCAAGGCCCAGAGTTGTCCCAGGTCGTAGCTGACGGAGGTGATGGGCATGCACATTGGAACAGACGACCAGCTCACGCCTTGCGGGCGACTACTGCTGATACCAGTCCTGTTACGACACACACAGCATGGAAGTACTACAGTTTGCAAGTTGGGTAGGACTTGAGTTATGCGGGTAAGTCGCCCAAGTGCCGATACGTGTGTGTGGAACTGAAACGTTTGAATGTCCGGGCTGAGTGGAATGTGCGGATGTTGGAACGCTTCCAATCGGATGAGAAATGTGGGATTTATGGAGAGGTTTGGATATTTACCATTCATTGTCAATGGGGAGAACTTTCTGGGAAATTCCAGGAAAACCAGGACATTCACACAATAATAATGACAATAAATTAAAGAATTTTTTGGGGGTACAACCTAACATGTGTTGGATATTTACAAAATAATAATACTAATAAAAATAATAATAATAATGATTATGATAATAATAATAATAATAATAATAATAAATAGATTATCTTTTTAGTGTATAATCTTCTATGTGTGAATGGTAGGACGTTCACATAATAATAATAACAATAATGATAATAATCATCATCATAATAACAACAATAATAATAATAATAATTATAGTAATAATAATAATAATAAATATATAATCTTTTTGGTGTAGAATCTTGTATGTGGGAATGTTGTACATTCACATAATAATAATAATAATAATAGTAATAAGGATAATAATAGTAATAATAATAACAATAATAATAAATACATGATATTTTTGTGTAGAATCTTACATGTTTCAATGCTTGGACATTCACACAATTATAATAACAATAATAATAATAATAATAATAATAATAATAAATTTAGAAAAATATATACATAGATAATTTTTCTTTTTGGTGCAGAATGTTATATTTGTAAGTGCTGGACAGTCACAAAATAATAATAATAACAATAATAATAATAATAACAATAATAAATATATAATATTTTAGGGAAGAATCTTGTATGTGTTAATGTTGTACATTCCCAAAATAATAATAATAATAATAATAATAATAAATAGATTATCTTTTTGGTGTAGAATCGTATATGTGTGAGTGTAGGACATTCACAAAATAATAATAATAATAATAAATAGATTATTATTTTGGTGTACAATCGTATGTGTGTGAGTGTTGGGCATTCACACAATAATAATAATAATAATAGTAATAATAATAATAATAATATACAAGTTTTGGAGTGGAATCTTAAATGTGTGAATGCCTGGACATCCACACAATAATAATAATGCTAATAATAATAATAACAATACATAGATTATCTTTTTGTAGTAGAATGTTGTATGTGTGAATGATGGACTTTCATACAATTATAATAAATAAAAAAATATTAATAATAATAATACATAGATTATCTTTTGGGGTGTGGAATCTTATATGTGAGTGAATGTTGGACATTCACACAACAATAATAATAATAAATAGATGATTATTTTGGTGTAGAATCTTATATGTGTGAGTGTTGGACATTCACAAAATAATGATAATAATAATATAATACTAATAATAATAATAATAAATAGATTATTATTTTGGCGTAGAATATCATATGTGTGAATGTTGGACATTCACACACTAATGATAATAATGATAATAATAATAAATAGATGATTATTTTGGTGTAGAATCTTATGTGTGCGAATGTTGGACATTCACACAATAATATTAATAATAATAATAATAATAATAAGAAGAAGAAGAATAAATAGATGATCATTTAGGCAAAGAATGTTATATGTGTGAACATTCACACAATAAGATGAAACTTAAAAGAATATGGAAATCCTCCCTGGCAAGGATCTGGAACGCTGTAGCGACTCACCTTTGGTAGACCAGGCCGCTGGTGCTCACTGCAAAAACACTCCCATCGGCGCTCACGTCGATCATGCTCATCGATGTTGACACCAGGGACCACCCGCTGCTGGAACAGGTAGTCGGCGACACCTGAAGTAAAAACCACAACCTTAGAGTGGGCAGGCCCCTCGGACTAGAACCAGGGCTGTCTCCGTGCGTGTCGTCCCACCTGCGAGACGTACAAGCGGTTACTCTGGTCCACCCCCCAGCATCCGTAGAGGCGTCCGCAGCTGTAAGACTTCATCATCCGGCCCAGGGAGTTCCAGCTCAGCGAGCCCACCCCCTTGAAGGCCGAGGCGTAGTTGCTCCTCAGGCAGTAGGTGAGGTTGGAGGTGGGAGTCACCCCGACAACCTGACCGTTACCTCCAGCATCCACCTGTTGCAGCAACGGTCCTGAAGATGCAGAACAAGGACTCAATGATCCAGTTGATACCTGTACCGGTATATCAGGGGTGTCCAAACTACGGCCCAACGGCCAAGTGCGGCCCACCGACGTCTTCATTCATTTTGCCCGCAGGGAGATTACATTCATTTTAAAAGTCTGACATTTAGTCATCAAAAAGTGGACATTGCGAGCCTCTAATTATGCTCTGACTGAACGTGGGAGCAACATTTACTGATATGACCCAATGCAAACAACCTTCCCTAGTCATAGTGCAAAAAACAAATGTATCAAACCAACGCAAACATTCAACAGACATGTTCACACACAACAAAACATGCTCATCAACTGTGTGGATATTATAAAAAATGTCCAATCACTATAAAAATAATAAAAATCCTATTACAAAGCATGATGGGAAATTGCAAAATATATATATATATATATATATATTTTATATATATGTATATACATATATATATACATACATATACATATATATACATATGTATCTATATACATATATATACATACATATACATATACATACATATATATATATACATATACATACATACACATATGTATGTATATGTATATATATATATATATATATATATATATATATATATGTCTTAATTAGATTATCCAGCGAATAGTGCTCGATACTGTGGTACAGCGCAATATATGTATGTGTGGGGAAAAAAAATCACAAGACTAATTCATCTCTACAGAACTGTTTCATGAGGGGTTCCCTCAATTATCAGGAGATCTGATATTCAAAATCTCACGATAGGCTCAAAATCTCACGATACTTGGATGATACAGCAGAGGATTGGGAGAATGTCATGTGGTCAGATGAAACCAAAATAGAACTTTTGGGTATAAACTCAACTCGTTGTGTTTGGAGGAAGAAGAATACTGAGTTGCATCCCAAGAACACCAAACCTACTGTGAAGCATGGGAGTGGAAACATCCTTCTTTGGGGCTGTTTTTCTGCTAAGGGGACAGGACGATTGATCCGTGTTAAGGAAAGAACAAATGGGGCCATGTATCGTGAGATTTTGAGCCAAAACCTCCTTCCATCAGTGAGAGCTTTGAATGGTTGACCAAATACTTATTTTCCACCATAATTTACAAATAAATTCTTTAAAATTCCTACAATGTGAATTCTTGGATTTTTTTTCACATTCTGTCTCTCACAGTTGAAGTGTACCTATGATGAAAATTACAGACCTCTGTCATCATTTTAAGTGGGAGAACTTGCACAATCGGTGGCTGACTAGATACTTTTTTGCCCCACTGTATATATATATATGGGTGCAAAACTTTCATCAACAACTGTGGCTGTAGACAACCTCCTAATGTTACCTGTATCAACCCCGCAAGATGGTAGTATTTGTACGATGAGATACCAGTATCTACGTTACAATACTCGCAACGTCACCTGAGGACGGACGAAATTCGCCCGCCACGAACTTGTAGACCCTGTTGCCGTAGTCCACGCCCCAGATCCCAGAAGGTCCCACCGAGACGTCCTTGAGAGAGACGGAGCCCAGCCTGTACCAG
The DNA here is from genome assembly GCF_033978795.1 of Nerophis ophidion. NCBI lineage: Eukaryota > Metazoa > Chordata > Actinopteri > Syngnathiformes > Syngnathidae > Nerophis > Nerophis ophidion. Next base: position 48,263,882 of record NC_084620.1, on the reverse strand, counting down.
GAGGTGCCGCTCAAGAAGTAGACCCGGTTGTAGCTGCTCCTGGCCAAAACCTGACCTTGGCCCGCCACGATCTGGCGAGAGTTGGACAGTCTGGGAGCTTCCTTGCAGGTCCAGGCTGTCGGGGAAAGGTTTTTTTCAGCGCAAAAATGAAGAATTTGAATTTTTAATTTTATTATTTTTACCTCGAGTGGCGGCCAGGTGACAGAGCACCAGCAGGAAGCCCACGGTAGCTTTCATGGCGTCTTTTTTGGACGGAGGTTGAGGGTGTCTTGAATCACGCCTGTTTCGTCGCCTTAAATACTCGCCAAATGGTTTGGAGAAAAAATGATTGATTTGAAACTCAACAGGTTTTTCACGTCCAGAGAGGTTAGGAGGTGGTTTTTGTATTGTACTGTAAAATGTCGGATTAGTCAAATTGTCACTGACACTAAGTCTCACTGTGGGAAAATACTCATTGAAATGGAGTCAGATTTTAGTATACAGGACTTTTTGGAAGGATCTTAATTGAATGAAATAAATATACAATAAATATGATATATTATTTTTAAAAATATGTTACTTTTATTAGGGGTAAATCCCACCCTTTTTTGTAAATAAGGATGCAAATGCATATAATACAGTACAAGAACAATTAATAAACAAATAAAACAAATTAAAATGACATTTAAAATTATATTTAAAATGTAAAAGTAAAATCAAATCCAATTATATTTAAAGTAAGATTAAATCATGTTAAATCATACTCAATTAAATTCAATTAAATTCAGTTTAACTACATGAGTGCACTTAAAAGAGTTTACATTAAACATTGTTTAATTAGGTTTTTTTTTCATGTAATTCAATGGACCTAAATTAAATAAAAACATAACAGATGATGTAAATTAAAAAAATAATAATTTAAAAGCTACTTTAACCAATTAAATTACATTTAAATGAAATCTTGTTCAATCAAATTCAATTCAATTCAATTCAACTAGTTGAGAGCATTTAAAAGACTTTACTTTAAACATTGTTTAATTAGGGGATTTTTTAATGTAATGCAATAGGCTATCTTAAATGGATCTAAATTAAATTAAATAAAAATATAACATATGATGTAAATTAAAAAATATATATATATATATATATATATATATATATATATATATGCTTTTTGTAAAAAGGCATGCATCTGATTGTAATACAATACAATAAAAATATTTTTTTTAAATAAATACATTTGAAATTAAATTTAAAATCCAATTAAAAATGTCATTTAAATTTTAAAATGGATTCCAAATCAAAAGTAATTTCAAATCCAATTATATTTAAATTTAGATTTAATCATGTTCAATCAAATTCAAATAATCCAATTAAATTCAGTTAAACTAGTTGAGCGCACTTAAAAGTTTACATTAAACATTGTTTAATGAGGGGGATGGTTTTTTTTCATGTAATGCAAATAGATCTAATTGAAATGAAATAAAAACATAACAAATGACGTAAATTTAAAAATAACAATTCAAACGTTACTTTACCCAAGGAATATCTCCGTGCTTTTTGTAAAAAGTCATGCGTCTGAAAATAATACAATACCATAAAAACTAGTAAAAAAAAAAAAAAAAACATTTAAAAAGAGATTTAAAATTCCATTTAAAATGTAATTTAAATTTAAAAATGTATTTCTTTACTAAAAGTAAAATCTTAAATTAAATAATGTTCAATCAAATTCAATTCAATTCAGTTAAACTAGATGAGAGCACTTAAAAGAGCTTACATTAAACACTGTAAATTAGGGGATTTGTTTCATGTAATGTAATGGGTTATCTTAGATGGATCTAAATTAAATTAAATAAAAATAGAACAGATGATGTAAATAAAAATAAATAAAAAATAAATGTTACTTTAACCAAGGGATATCTCCTTTTTCAACGAATATTCAATTGAATAGACTCCAGAGACAAGATGTTTAATGTTCCAACTGAGAAATGGCGGCCTTTCTGGGCGTTGTTGATAAATGGCTTTCGCTTTGTATAGTAGAGTTTTAACTTGCACTAACAGATGTAGCGACCAACTGTAGTTACTGACGGTGGTTTTCTGAAGTGTTCCTGAGCCCATGTGGTGATATCTTTTACACACCGATGTCGCTTTTTGATGCAGTACTGCTTGAGGGATCGAAGGTCATGGGCATTCAATGTTCGTTTTCAGCCTTGCCACTAATGTGCAGTGATTTCTACAGATACTCTGAACCTTTTGATTATATTACAAACCGTACATGGTGAAATCCCTGGTTGAGAAATGTTGTTCTTAAACTGTTGGACAATTTTATCACACATTTGTTGACAAAGTGGTGACCCTCGCCTCATCCTTGTTTGTGAGTGACTGAGTATTTCACGGAAGCTGCTTTAATACCTAATCATGGCACCCACCTGTTCCCAATTAGCCTGTTCACCCTATGGGATGTTCCAAATAAGTGTTTGATGAGCATTCCTCAACTTCATCAGTCTTTTTTGCCACTTGTGCCAGCTTTTTTTGAAACGTGTTGCAGGCATCAAATTCAAAATGAGCTAATATTTGCAAAAAAATAACACAGTTTACCAGTTTGAATGTTAAGTATCTTGTCTTTGCAGTCTATTCAATTGAATATAAGTTGAAAAGGATTTGCAAATCATTGTATTCTGTTTTATTTACCATTTACACAACGTGACAACTTCACTGCTTTTGGGTTTTGTATTTTTTTCATTCGTTTTTACAAGTCTTTTTTTGCAGTGTGTTCGATTCGTAATGGTTCACAAAAAAAATCTAATTTTAAATAGGTTTGTCGTTTCCAAAAATCGATTTAAGAATGAAAAAATCCAAATATAAAAAATCCAAAATAATAAAAACGTTATTTTATTATTAATATTGTATTTTTTAAAATAGGAATCAATAAAAAATATATACTTTTTGGCAACCAGAAGGAGCTTTTCTGACCTGCTGTTTTGAGAAAAGTTGCACTATATTGATTGGTGTTCATAATCAGCCTGACCTAAGCCTTGATAATAAACACATGTGACTAAAACATGTTCAGCCGCTATAAAAGTGCGTAAGAAGCAGGAGTCACTCTCCCCTAATTCCCTTGTGCGTCTTTCCCACACCTTGGAACACTAGTTGGTCTGTAAGACCTTCAGGTGACGGACTGTAAAACCTTCAGGTGACAAACTGACATGTGTGATTTGGCTTGAAAGCTGGCGACAAACACAAACGACAAGCTCTATTGTGTGTGTGTGTGTGTGTGTGTGTGTGTGTGTGTGTGTGTGTGTGTGTGTGTGTGTGTGTGTGTGTGTGTGTGTTCTGGCAAAGCGTAATTAATGGGGACATCTCTCTGTTTACACAGTCACCTTTAGGGGACTTCTGACGGTATGGGGACATAAAAAAAAGGTCCCCTGAAGAGAAACCTTTTTAAAACATTTGCTTTGGCATTTAAGTGGTGAAATTTCCTATAAGAGGACAGTTGTATTCTGAGGATCATGTCATATTTAATTTGAACTTTATTTTTTTTTTTAAATGGTCCTCAGTAGTTACGTACAAATTTTTGTGAAGTATGCAAAATTGTTTAAATTTGGTCCCTATGAACCATATTAACAATTTTTTCCTGGGTCCCCAGAGTGTGTGTGTGTGTGTGTGTGTGTGTGCGTGCGTGCGTGCGTGCGTGCGTGCGTGCGTGCGTGCGTGTGTGTGTGTTCTGGCAATGCTTACTTAATGGGGACATCGCTATGTTTACACAGTCACACTTTAGGGGACTTCTGACGGTATGGGGACAAAAAAAAAAGGTCCCCTAAAGAGAAACCTTTTTAAAAGAATTGCTTTAGCATTTAAGTGGTGAAACTTCCTATAAGAGGACAGTTGTAGTGCTGTATCCTGAGGATCATGTCATATTTAATTTGAACTTTTTTTTTTTTCTTTTTTTTTTTTAATGGTCCTCAGTAGTCACATACAAATTTTTGTGAACTATGCAAAATTGTTTAAATTTGGTCCCTACGAACCATATCAACACTTTTTTCCAGGGTCCCCAGTGTGTGTGTGTGTGTGTGTGTGTGTGTGTGTGTGTGTTACACAGTCACCTTTAGGGGACTTCTGACGGTATGGGGACATTAAAAAAAAAAAGGTCCCCTAAAGCAGTGGTCCCCAACCTTTTTGTATCCGCGGACGGGTCAACGCTTAATAATTTTTCCCGCGGCCCGGGGGTGGGGAGGTGGGGGGGTCCTTTTCTTTTTTTTTTTTTCTCTTCTTTGTCATAAAAAAGGGACTTTTTTGTCATGAAAAAGGGATGTTTTTGCACTAATTGTAAGTGTATATTGTGTTTTTTATGTTGATTTGATTAAAAGAAAAAAAAATAATAATATTTTTTTTTTTTAATAAAAAATTCTTCTGCGGCCCGGTACCGGGCCGCGACCCGGTGGTTGGGCACCACTGCCCTAAAGAGAAACCGTTTTAAAAGATTTGCTATAAGAGGACAGTTGTATTCTGAGGATCATGTCATATTTAATTTCAACTTTTTTTTTATGGTCCTCAGTAGTCACTTACAAATTTTTGTGAACTATGCAAAATTGTTTAAATTTGGTCCCTATGAACCATATTAACAATTTTTTCCAGGGTCCCCTGTGTGTGTGTGTGTGTGTGTGTGTGTGTGTGTGTGTGTGTGTGTGTGTGTGTGTGTGTTCTGGCAAAACTTAATTAATGGGGACATCTCTGTTTACACAGTCACCTTTTGGGACTTCTGACGGTATGGGGACATAAAAAAAAAAAGGTCCCCTAAAGAGAAACCTTTTTAAAAGATTTGCTTTAGCATTTAAGTGGTGAAACTTCCTATAAGATGACAGTTGTATTCTGAGGATCATGTCATATTTAATTTGAACTTTTTTTTAATGTGCCTCAGTAGTCACGTACAAATTTGTGTGAACTATGCAAAATGATTTAAATTTGGTCCCCATGAACCATATTAACCATTTTTTCCGGGGTCCCCAGTGTGTGTGTGTGTGTGTGTGTGTGTGTGTGTGTGTGTGTGTGTGTGTGTGTACGCTGGAGTCATGAAGTGACAACAGCCGTCTTTGTCCTGGGGATGTTGTGTACCTTTGCTGGCCGATATCTTACCCTTGTTTGTTTGGCTTGTGTACCTGCTGTCCATGTGTTGGGCTTTACCTGCATAAACAGTCGCTAAATTTTTTTTTTTTTTTTTTAAAGCAATCTGATGACCACTAATTGGGGTATTTGAAAAAAATATAGACAAAGATGCATTGTACCAACAAGGTACGCTGATAGCTGCACTGGTACTTCTGCACACAATACAGTAAAAATTTGGTACTGAAACAAGTACAAAACATCCATCCATTTTTCTACCGCTTGTCCCTTACTGGGCTCACGGGGGGTGCTGACAATCCAACTTTATTAGCATTGCACCTAAAAAAACTACAACACAATTCCCGGACTACAAGCTCCTTTTTTCTTACACTTTGAACCATGCGGCTTATAAGACTAAAACATGATAAAAATAGTTGGTTTTTTTTATGTAAAACACACAAAAATACACCTAAAAAGTGCTTTACTGTCTGTGCTATGTCACCATCTTATGCACAAATTGATAGTGCTTTTGTTTTTTGGTTTTCTTCCAGCCGTCCATAGCGTTCTACTCGTATGCATTCTTCATACATTACTCCAAGCAACATTTGTAAGTTTTACAATGCAACTAAAACAATTCTTACTTACTCAACCGTCCCGTGTGTGATGTCTGTAGGAGTGTTTTCGTGCATGTGTGTACGTGATATCATAATGTAACGAAGCGAGCATCGATAGCATGAGCTAATATCCTAACACATGAAAATACAGCAAATATCAGCTGAAAAAAGTGAAAAATAATACAAATTTATTAGCATTGCACCTCAAAACGACAACACAATTACCGTAAATCCCGGACTATAAGTTACTTTTTCCCACACTTTGAACCATGTGGCTAATAAGATTAAAACATACTAAAATAATGCTGTTTTTTTAAAACACAAGAAAATACACCTTAAAAGTGCTTTATTGTTTGTGCTATAGCGCCATCTTATGCATAAATTGACTCACTGCAGGCATCCTTCCATTTACAGCGTTAGTGCTTTTGTTTTTTGTTTTTCTTCCGGCCGTCCATAGCGTTTCTACTCGTATGGATTCCTCATTCATCACTCCACAAAACGCCTGTAAGTTTTACAATGCAACTAAAACAATTCTTACTTACTAAACCATCCCGTGTGTGATGTATGTAGGAGTGTTTTCATGCATGCTTGTACGTGCTACCGCAATGTAACGAAGCGAGCGTCATTAGCATGACGTAATATGCTAACACATGCTAACAAACACAGCAAATGTTAGCTGAAACAAGTACAAAGTAATACAGCTTTATTAGCACTGTACCTAAAAACTACAACACAGGAGGTACAAAACTTGGCTATGTAACAAAACTATTGCTACAACGTATACTATGGACATAAAACAAAACTTGCAAACTACGGCATGAATAACAAAACTTACGGGGAACGAGAAAAGAGCATGGATCATCGGCATGGAGCAAGGGTGCGTAGAGGGTGGTAGAGGGTGGTGTCGCCAGCTGACTGCCTGGCAACTACAGGCTTAAATGGTGCTGTGGTGCTTGAAAACAGGTGTGTGAGTTCAAATGAATCAGGTGCGTGCGTCGTGAGGACATTTTAGCATTTCTTTCAGTTTCATTAGGCATTTAAAACAAAGCACAAATGACTGCTATTGATTTTTTTTTCAACATTATTGGTCTTCCTTTGTGATTGTTGTACGTTTTTACTACTATGTAGCTAAGTTACTATTTCACAGGATGGTATGAATTCTGTATAGTTTGAAAGTACTCGATGATTCTTCTCTTGTAACATTTTGTGGCGTCCCTTTTGAGTATTTCATGTGCGTTGGAGTCCTTGAGGACTGTAAGCAACTGGTTTTGGTTGTCATTTGTGTTGAGGATGACTCTGCATCACCCCTTGTCAGCTGCCAGGATCGTGATGTTTACATCAGTGCCTTCCTCTCCTCCAGGGAGAGGCTTCGGGGTTGGGGGGTTGTCACAATCCATTGTTATCAGATATCGGAATAATTTAACTATTATGGCCACTAGATGTCACTCCAGTTCATGTTAAGGAAAACATAACTGTCATAAGGTTAGTTTGAATACAGTATCTACAGTATTTCTACACCCACTTTTCTAATGTATGTCTTGTATTGGTATTGATTCTTTTCACAAGGTCATCGGCGATTTATAGTGAAGATTGCGTGCAGGACACTCGCTGGGAAGGGGGACTGACTCTGATGGAGGGGCCTCAAACGCGTGTATCCTTCACAAGCTTCATCCGTCAGCCGCCAACTCCATGCCACGTCTCATGTCAGAGGCCATCCGGCATGACAACACAAGCCAAGTATGGACAGGTTACCCACACAAACAGCATTTGAATGGATACAGTACCAATTCCCGGTATCGATGAATCAATACCAGTACTCAATTTTTGATACTTTTGTGCGTGTTAATAGCTATTGATTGTTTCTAGAAAATAAAATTACATTTTTTTTATTGCAGTCGCAAGTCCAAGGTGCTAGACGGCAGGATTGTATGGTTTTCCCAGTCTTTGCTGTCTGTAGCGCCCCACAAAATGCTGAAACTGTAAGTATTGTACTTATCACGCACCAGCTGTTTGATCGTAACGTGCAGCTTAGTTTGGGTTTTCATTAACAACTTTGGAAGTGTTGAAATCGCTATGTAAGATCTCAAATGCTAATCAGAATCAGTTGTATATTTACTGTCTGTTGCGCCCAACCAGGTGTTAATACTGCAAGTATTGCATTTATTACACACCAGGTGTTTGATTGAAAAGTGCATCTTAGTTGTAGTTTTCAATAACAAATTTAGAAGTGTTGAAATCACCATGTAAAATCTCCAATGCTAATCAGAATCAGTTGGTCGGTGTATATTTACTGTCTGTTGCGCCCATCCAGGTGTTAATACTGTAAGTATTGCACTTTTTACGCACCAGCTGTTTGATTGTAACGTGCATCTCAGTTGTAGTTTTCATAAACATATTAGGGAGTGTTGAATTTGCCATGTAAAATCTCTAACGCTAATCAGAATCAGTTGGTCGGTTTAATATTTACCGTCTGTTGCGCCCTGCCAAGTGTTACTACTGTAAGTATTGCACTTTGTACGCACCAGCTGTTTGATTGTAACGTGCATCTTAGTTGTAGTTTTCATAAACATATTAGGGAGTGTTGAATTTGCCATGTAAAAACTCTAATGCTATTCAGAATCAGTTGGCCGGTGTATATTTACTATCTGTTGCGCCCTACTAAATGTTAATATTGTAAGTATTGCACTTATTACACACCAGATGTTTGATTGTAATGTGCACCTCAGTTGTAGTTTTCATAAACATATCTGGGAGTGTTGGAATCGCCATGAAAAATCTCTAATGCTAATCAGAATAATTTGGTCGGTTTAGTATTTAATGTCTGTTGCGCCCTACTGAGTGTTAATACTGTAAGTATTGCACTTTTTACGCACCAGCTGTTTGATTGTAATGTGCACCTTAGTTGTAGTTTTCATAAACATATTAGGGAGTGTTGAATTCGCAATGTAAAATCTCTAATGCTATTCAGAATCAGTTGGTCGGTTTAGTATTTACTGTCTGTTGCGCCCTGCCAAGTGTTAATACAGTAAGTATTGTACTTATTACACACCAGATGTTTGATTTTAATGTGAATCTTAGTTGTAGTTTTAATTAACATATTTGGCAGTGTTGAAATCATCATTTTAAATTTTCTAATTCTAATTAGAATCAGTTGGCCGGTTTATATTTACTATCTGTTGCGCCCTACTAAATGTTAATACTGTAAGTATTGCACTTATTACACACCAGATGTTTGATTGTAATGTGCATCTTAGTTGTAGTTTTCATAAACATATTTGGGAGTGTTGGAATCGCTTTGAAAAATCTCTAATACTAATCAGAATAAGATGGTCGGTTTAGTATTTAATGTCTGTTGCGCCCTACTAAGTGTTAATACTGTAAGTATTGCACTTTTTACGCACCAGCTGTTTGATTGTAACGTGGCTCTTAGTTGTAGTTTTCATAAACATATAAGGGAGTGTTGAATTCGCCATGTAAAATCTCTAATGCTAATCAGAATCAGTTGGTTGGTTTAGTATTTACTGTCTGTTGCGCCCTGCCAAGTGTTAATACAGTAAGTATCGTACTTATTACACACCAGATGTTTGATTTTAATGTGAATCTTAGTTGTAGTTTTAATTAACTTATTTGGCAGTGTTAAAATCATCATGTAAAATCTCTAATACTAATCAGAATCAGTTGGCCGGTTTATATTTACTATCTGTTGCGCCCTACTAAATGTTAATACTGTAAGTATTGCACTTATTACACACCAGATGTTTGATTGTAATGTGCATCTTAGTTGTAGTTTTCATAAACATATCTGGGAGTGTTGGAATCGCCATGAAAAATCTGTAATGCTAATCAGAATAAGATGGTCGGTTTAGTATTTAATGTCTGTTGCGCCCTGCCAAGTGTTACTACTGTAAGTATTGCACTTTTTACGTACCAGCTGTTTGATTGTAACGTGACTCTTAGTTGTAGTTTTCATAAACATATTAGGGATTGTTGAATTCGCCATGTAAAATCTCTAATGCTATTCAGAATCAGTTGGTCGGTTTAGTATTTACTGTCTGTTGCGCCCTGCCAAGTGTTAATACAGTAAGTATCATACTTATTACACAACAGATGTTTGATTTTAATGTGAATCTTAGTTGTAGTTTTAATTAACATATTTGGCAGTGTTGAAATCATCATGTAAAATCTCTAATACTAATCAGAATCAGTTGGTCGGTGTATATTTACTGTCTGTTGCGCCCAACCAGGTGTTAATACTGCAAGTATTGCACTTATTACACACCAGGTGTTTGATTGAAACGTGCATTTTAGTTGTAGTTTTCAATAACAACTTAAAAGTGTTGAAATCGCCATGTAAAATCTCTAATGCTAATCAGAATCGGTTGGTCGGGTTAGTATTTAATGTCTGTTGCGCCCTACTAAGTGTTAATACTGTAAGTACTGCACTTATTACACACCTGGTGTTTAAATGTAAAGTGCATCTTAGTTGTAGTTTTCATTTACAATGTTTGAAGTCTTGAAATCGCCTTGTAAAATCTCTAATGCTAGTCAGAATCAGTTGGTCGGTTTATGGTTACTGTCTGTTTAGACGTCACACCCAAAGGGGCACCATAGGGGCCATCCAAGTACAATTAGATATCGACACATACAGCCATCAGACTTTATAATACATATGTTCCTTTTGACTGTACAGGTACTGTAAATACATAATGTATATATATTATTCACATGTGAATAATGCTGTATAATAGACTGTATTTATGTTATTCACATGTGAATAATGCTGTATAATAGACTGTATTTATGTTATTCACATGTGAATAATGCTGTATAATAGACTGTATTTATAGTATTCACATGTAAATAATGCTGTATAATAGAATGTATTTATGTTATTCACATGTGAATAATACTGTATTTATAGTATTCACATGTGAATAATGCTGTGTACTAGACTGTATTTATGTTATTCACATGTGAATAATGCTGTATAATAGACTGTATTTATGTTATTCACATGTGAATAATGTTGTATAATAGACTGCATTTATGTTATTCACATTTGAATAATGCTGTATAATAGACTGTATTTATATTATTCACATGTGAATAATGCTGTATAAGAGATTGTATTTATGTTATTCAAATGTGAATAATGCTATATAATAGATTGTATTTAGAGTATTCACATGTGAATAATGCTGTATAATAGACTGTATTTATGTTATTCACATGTGAATAATGCTGTATAATAGACTGTATTTATGTTATTCACATGTAAAAATACCCAAGTGTTTATTGTCTATTGTGAGCGGACTGTGGTGCTGAATTCACCCCAGGGATCAATAGAGTTCTATTCTATTCTATTACTTGGTGGGGTTTTTTTCGGGAAATGCCTCACAGATTCTTTTTCAGGAGCCGAAAAAATTACTGGCGGTCATCTGAACGATTTCATGTTAGACAAACTCTTTTTTTTTTTACTATTTTTCTAGGTTAAAATTAATATTTGATGGTGACTAATCTGAATGAATCCACAGCAACCCTGTGACGAATGTAATTGAAAGGTTGCATTGTGTGACAGCACTAGGATATAAATACATGTGTGACATTATTGTGTTTGCATGTGAAACTGCAGACAAAGAGCACATTGTGTGCCGAGCCTAGCGGGAAGTGAGAGCGCAAATCTGACTTTGATTTATGAAGAAGTCATAACCCGAGGAAGATTTATGCATGCGCACATTTTTTTTTTTTTTAATAGTCAGCACCTGTCCTGGTTATGGAACATCCATACCTGTTAAAGTTCAAGCTATTCTTCACAGTTGTAGGGATTAAGAGCAAGAAAGCAGATTTAGCAGGTAAATACAACTCACTTTAGGACGTTACAGTCATGTGATTGCTAGAGGATATTATTTGTGAAAAAATATTTAAAATTCATGAAGTCAAATGTACATATGTTATTTAAAAAGTAACCAAATTAAGTTACATAATATTATTTATTGGATTTTATTATACGGATCATCTATTAAAATAATATATTTTATTATTATTTTTATTATTATATTATATTATATTTTTATATAGATTAATATACATATATGTAAATAATATTTGTACACATACATATTATTTATATGTACATATGTATTTATATATATATTTCTACATAAATACATATATGTGTGTATATATGTATATACAGTATATACATCCATCCATCCATCCATTTCCTACCGCTTATTCCCTTTTGGGGTCGCGGGGAGCGCTGGCTCCTATCTCAGCTACAATTGGGCAAAAGGCGGGGTACACCTCATCGCAGACAGTATATACATATAATAAAAATACATGTATATGTATATGTGTGTATATATACATATATGAATATGTGTGTATATATACATATATGAATATGTGTGTATATATATATATATATATATATATATATATATATATATATATATGTATCTATAAATACATGTATATATGTATGTATATATATAAACATATATTTGTATATTTGTATATATATCTGTGGGTATAAATATGTATATGTATATATAAACGTATATATACACACATATATACATATATGTATATGAATATATGTACATATGTACGTATAAATACACAAATATTTTATACATATATACATATATGTATATATGTATACATGTATACATATATGTATATATGTATACATGTATACATATATGTATATATGTATACATACATACTAGGGCTCCGAATCTTTGGGTGTCCCATGAATCGATTCAGTATCGATTTATTGGGGTCGCGATTCGATTAGATATCGATGTGGAAAGACGGAGCCGACAGCGGGCGAGGACAAACAGCGGTCCTGACCAAGATGGCGGCCAGGTGGCGGAGCATGCAGCAGAACGGAGAGGCGGGGAATGCCTGGAGCGACACTGCAGCCATCAGAGTCAGGTGCGTACACAACACACATGCTCTCAATCCCTGCATCTTTTGCTGCAGCATAAAAGGGGAGAGGGAGGAGCAATCGTGGCAGAAGGAGGAGAGGAAACAACTGGCAACAACGACCACGAGAGCAACGAGATCGACCCTGAGCGAGATGAGCCCCCGCAGCAGACGCAGCCACAGGCCACCGAAAGTTGCGCCGCGACGAGCAGAAAGAGCCGGCGAGCTAGAAATTGGCCTTACCGACTGTCAAGACAATATGTTTATTGAAATGATAAATCTGAGTCAAACCCGTTACGATGCGTCCTGTATCGATCGACACTGCAACCCACACGAGGACGGCTGGAGACCCGTCACGATCGTTTTTTCCAATTCAGCTCGATTCTCGATTCAAAAATGTTATTTTTCCGATTCAAACCGATTCTGTATTCATTCAATACATAGGATTTCAGCAGGATCTACCCCAGTCTGCTGACATGCTAGCAGAGTAGTAGATTTTTTGTAAAAAGCTTTTATAATTGTAAAGGACAATGTTTTATCAACTCATTGCTATAATGTAAATTTGTTTTAACTATTAAACGAACCAAAAATATGACTTATTTTGTTTTTGTGAAAACATTGGACACAGTGTGATGTCAAGCTTATGAGATGCGATGCAAGTGTAAGCCACTGTCAGACTATTGTTCTTATTTTGTAATTTTTATAAATGTCTAATGATAATGTCAATGAGGGATTTTTAATCATTGCCATGCTGAACTAACATTGATACTGTTGTTGATAATATTCATTTTTGTTTCACTACTTTTGGTTTGTTCTGTGTCGTGTTTGTGTCTCCTGAATTGCAATATTTTCCCCAAAAACATTTCAAAGTAGATTTTTTATTATTTTTTTTGCTTTCAACACTTAAGTCCCGTGATCAACTTTAGATCTATCCGTCTATTTGAAAGGGTTTATACTTTCCAAAGGCTTTTTCATTAGTTTTTTGTTTTATGCCATTTTTGTCACGGAAGACATATTTTTATGGCAAACACAAATTATGCAATATTTTCCCCAAAAAATATTTCAAAGTGGATTTTTTTTTTGCTTTCCACACTTAAGTCTCAAGACCGACTTTAGAGCTAGCCGTCGATTTAAAAGGGTTTATAATTTTATTTTTTTAAATGTTTTTGGTTTGTTTGTTTTGTGCCCTTTTTGTCATAGAAAACTTAGTCTTTTTTATGGCAAACACACAAATTTTGCAATATTTTCCCCAAAAACATTTCAAAGTAGATTTTTTTTTTTTTTTTTTTTGCTTTCAACACTTAAGTCCCGAGATCAACTTTAGATCTATCTGTCTATTTGAAAGGGTTTATACTTTCTTAAGGCTTTTTCTTTTGTTTTTTGTTTTATGCCATTTTTGTCATGGAAGACTTTTTTTTTTATGGCAAACACAAATTATGCAATATTACGGTTGGTAGAGTGGCCGTGCCAGCAACTTGAGGGGTTGCAGGTTCGATTCCCGCTTCCGCCATCCTAGTCACTGCCGTTGTGTTCTTGGGCAAGACACTTTACCCACCTGCTCCCAGTACCACCCACACTTGTTTTAATGTAACTTAGATATTGGGTGTCACTATGTAAAGCGCTTTGAGTCACTAGAGAAAAGCGCTATATAAATATAGTTCACTACCCCAAAAATATTTCAAAGTGGAATTTTTTTTGCTTTCAACGCTTAAGTCTCTAGATCAACCTCGGATCCAGCCGTCAATTTAAAAGCTTTTATAATTTAAGGTGTTTCTTTGGTGGTTTGTTTGATCAATGCCCTTTTTGTCATTGAAAACTTTGTGTTTTTGTGGCAAACACAAATTATGCAATATTTTCCCCAACAAATATTTTAAAGTGGAATTTTTTTCACTTTGAAAACATAAGTCTGTAGACCAACTTCAGATCCATCTGTCAATTTAAGAGGGTTTATAATTTATTCCGTTTTATTATTTTTTTTTTGGTTTGTTTGTTTTATACCCTTTTTTTCCATAGAAAACATAGGGTTTTTTGGGGGGGGGCAAACACACACATTATGCAATATTTTGCCCCAAAACATTTTCAAAGTGGATTTTTTTTTGCTTTCAACACTTAAGTCTCTCGATCCACTTTAGATCCATCCGTCGATTTAAAAGGGTTTATCGTCTTTTGAGAGTTTGTTTTGTTGGTTTGTTTTCTTTTTCTTTCCCTTAGTCATGCAAAAGGGAGGTTTTTGTCATGAAAAATGGAGGCTTTTTGGGTGGGTGCACTAATTGTCAGTGTATCTTGTGTTTTTTATGTTGTTTTAATTTAAAAAAAAAAAAAATGTATTCTTATTATTTGACCTTTCTGTTTAAACCTGAACTTTAGGGAAAAAGTGCCTTTTCTTTTTTTTTTTTGGTTAATTGCGCTATATGAATAAATGAAGCTTGACCTTGACCTTAACTTGAGCAAGAGCCGCTCAACAAACACAAAATATTTTTTTAGAAAAAAGAAAATTAGAAAAATTGTAAAAACTTGTTAAAAAATTCATAATTTTTTATTTTTTTTTATTTTTAACTTTTCACAAACTTTTACTATTTTTATGCATATTTACCTGTGTTCCATAAACATAATGTTCTGTACTTGTGATTTATCATGAAAAAGGGAGGTTTTTGTCATGAAAAATGGAGGCTTTTTGGGTGGGTGCACTAATTGTCAGTGTATCTTGTGTTTTTTATGTTTTAATTTAAAAAAATATATATATATTATTCCTATTATTTGACCTTTCTGTTTAAACATGAACTTTAGGGAAAAATTGGCTTTTCTTTTTGTTTTGTTTTTTGTTTAATTGCGCTATATAAATAAATGAAGCTTGACCTTAACCTTAACTTGAGCAAGAGCCGCTCAAAAAACACAAAATATTTTTTTTAGAAAAAAGAAAATTAGTAAAAACTTGTAAAAAATTCATTACTTTTTAAAAAATTTTATTTGTAACTTTTCACAAACTTTTTCTATTTTTATGCATTTTTACCTGCATTCCATAAACATAATGTTCTGTACTTGTGATTTATCATGAAAAAGGGAGGTTTTAGTCATGAAAAATGGAGGCTTTTTGGGTGGGTGCACAAATTGTCAGTGTATCTTGTGTTTTTTATGTTTTAATTTAAAAAAAATATATATATTATTTTTATTATTTGACCTTTCTGTTCAAACCTGAACTTTAGGGAAAAAGTGGCTTTTATTTTTGTTTTGTTTTTTGTTTAATTGCGCTATTTAAATAAATGAAGCTTGACCTTGACCTTAACTTGAGCAAGAGCCGCTCAAAAAACACAAAATATTTTTTTTTTAGAAAAAAGAAAATTAGTAAAAACTTGTAAAAAATTCATTACTTTTTTAAATTTTTTATTTGTAACTTTTCACAAACTTTTACTATTTTTATGCATTTTTACCTGCGTTCCATAAACATAATGTTCTGTACTTGTGATTTATCATGAAAAAGGGAGGTTTTTGTCATGAAAAATGGAGGCTTTTTGGGTGGGTGCACTAATTGTCAGTGTATATTGTGTTTTATGTTGTTTTAATTAAAAAAAAAAAAAATAATAATAATATATATATATTTTTAATTAAAAAATGATTAAAATTAATAAAAAATTCTTCTGAAGGCCCGGTACCAATCGAGCCACGGCCTGCGGCCCGGTGGTTGGGGACCACTGTATTATAGTGTATAAATAAAAATGTACTTACATTCACGTCTCGCCCGTGCGAATCATCCTTTGCGTAGAGGAAGCAAAATAAATTCATGTCACAGTCCTGACATTATCCTACTAAATGTGTTTGAAAACATCTGAATCCGTCCCAATGCAATCGCGCTTTTTTTTTTAACTTTTTTTTTTTTTTCTTTCTAGTCCGTCGCTATCAATATCCTCAAACACGAATCGTTCACCCTCGCTCAAATTTACGGGGAAATTGTCGTTTTCTCCGTCCGAATAGCTCTTTTTGTTGGAGGCTCCCATTAAAAACAATGTGAGGATGTGAGGAGCCATCAACATGTGACGTCATCGTCTGCGACTTCTGGTAAAGGCAGGGCTTTTCTGTTAAAAGTTGCGAACTTTATCATGGATGTTCTCTACTAAATCATTTCAGCAAAAATATGGCAATATCGCGAAATGAACAAGTATGAGACATAGAATGGACCTGCTATCCCCGTTTAAATAAGAAAATCTCATTTCAGTAGGCCTTTAAATAGTGGTGCAGTGATTGACAGGTGCGTGAGTCCAAACAAATCAGGTGCGTGAGTCGTGAACACATAACAGGTGAAACTAATGAGTTGTCATGGTGACAAAACAAACAAGAGTGCACAATGAGTCCAAAACCAAACAGAATGTGACCACAAAACATGACTAATTATGCAATCTTTCCCCCCAAAAAATATTTCAAAGTGGAATTTTTTGATGCAAAATCATTGGCTCCTTGAGCGTGTCAATAATTCATAACAAAAGTGATTTTGATTCATTATTATTTTTGGAGCAATGACAGTTAAAAAAAAAAAAAGGTTTAGGGTATCCCACTCATATTGTCAAAAATGAGGCTT
Organism: Nerophis ophidion; assembly: GCF_033978795.1. Lineage (NCBI taxonomy): Eukaryota > Metazoa > Chordata > Actinopteri > Syngnathiformes > Syngnathidae > Nerophis > Nerophis ophidion. The sequence goes on along the minus strand of NC_084620.1, from coordinate 48,246,689 downwards.
TTACGTTTAATACTTAAGTCTATTTGTGTATTATGAGTTTTTTTCTATTTGTTTTCTTGATTTTGCCCTTATGGTCATTTTTTTTTTTTTTTATTCAAGGCAAACACACAAACATACAGTATTTTTCCCGAAAAATATGTCAAAAGTTATTCAAACATTTGATACAAAGTAATTAAAGCATAAATAATTACTATTTTTTGAGCAATGACATTTAAAAAAAAAAAAAAGGTTTAGGGTATCCCACTCATAATGTCAAAGATTAGGCTTTTACTTTTAATGCTTGAGTCTATTTGTGGATTATGAGTTTTTTTCTATTTTTTTTCTTGATTTTGCCCTTATGGTCATTTTTATTTTATTTATGGCAAACACACAAACATACCGTATTTTTCCTGAAAAATATGTCAAAAGTTATTCAAACATTTGATACAAAGTAATTAAAGCATAAATAATAACTATTTTTTTGAGCAATGACAGTTTAAAAAAAAAATGGTTTGCGCTATCCCACTCATAATGTCAAAGATTAGGCTTTTACTTTTAATGCTTAAGTCTATTTGTGGATTATGAGTTTTTTTCTATTTGTTTTCTTGATTTTGCCCTTGTGGTCATTTTTTTATTTATGTATGGCAAATACACAAACATACAGTATTTTTCCCGAAAAATATGTAAAAAGTAATTCAAACATTTGATACAAAGTAATTAAAGCATAAATAATTACTATTTTTTGAGCAATGACATTTAAAAAAAAAAAAAAAAAGGTTTGGGGTATCCCACTCATAATGTCAAAGATTAGGCTTTTACTTTTAATGCTTAAGTCTATTTGTGGATTATGAGTTTTTTTCTACTTGTTTTCTTGATTTTGCCCTTATGGTCATTTTTTTATTTATTTATGCCAAACACACAAACATACAGTATTTTTCCCGAAAAATATGTCAAAAGTTATTCAAACATTTAATACAAAGTAATTAAAGCATAAATATCTATTTTTTGAGCAATGACAGTTTAAAAAAAAATTGTTTAGGGTATCCCACACATAATGTCAAAAATTAGGCTTTTACTTTTAACACTTAAGTCTATTTGTGGATTATGAGCTTTTTTCTATTCGTTTTCTTGATTTTGCCTTTATGGTCATTTTTTATTTTTTTATGGCAAACACACAAACATACAGTATTTTTCTCGAAAAATATGTAAAAAGTTATTCAAATATTTGATACAAAGTAAGTAAAGCATAAATAATAACTATTTTTTTGAGCAATAACAGTTTGTGTTATTAGAGTCAACATTTCAACTTGTTTTAGTTACATTTCACCTGCTATACTACTTTTTTTGATTATCTTTTTATGGTATTTCTGTTAGTAAATTAGCTGTGGGCCACAAATGGCCCTCGGGCCCCTGGACTAAGAATATCATGGGGGTCCTGTCCAAAGCCTTTACTGAGCAAGCATCATTTCAACTGTCGTTGAAAGCAACCGTGACAAAAGTGTCATTCGGGGCTGCCGGGGCCCCAAGCGGCTTCAGTCGACGCCCATGACAACCCGGGACCACGACAAGTCGCAACATGCCTGGCTGGAAACACACAAATCACACAAACTCCACCCCTAAACAGACAAATAATAAAGACCTTACAAATTAATGTGAAAAAGCAATGAAAAAATCCATCACTTTTTGTGCAGGAGACATGAGGGCATAAGATTTTAAACGTGGGAGAAAATATAAATGTTTTTAAACATAAACTCTATGGACTGAGTGGTTGTTTAATAAGTTGGGAAGGTTTGCCGGACCAACGTGTGTGTCAAATTTGGTGAGTTTTGAAGCATGTTAAGGGGGTCAAATTAGGGTGCGAAGGTGCGGAATAATAATAATGAAGAATAAAGAAGAATAATAAAACCTTACAGTTGCAATAGGGTCCTTTGGCCCATTGCAAAGGATTCCTTTGGAGTCTTTTGCAATGGGCCTGGTGGACCTTAATAAAAACACTAATTTAATGCTTTTTTTCGGTGGCGGGTTTGAGTTGAGGGGGGGTTTGGTGATAGCGGGGGTGTATATTGTAGCGTCCCGGATAGTTAGTGATGCAAAGGGTTCTGGGTATTTGTCCGGTTGTGTTTATGTTGTGTTACGGTGCGGATGTTCTCCCGAAATGTGTGTGTCATTCTTGTTTGCTGTGGGTTCACAGTGTGGCGCATATTTGTAACAGTGTTAACTTTGTTTATACAACCACCCTCAGTGTGACCTGTATGGCTGTCGACCATGTATGCTCTGCATACACTTGTGTGTGTGTATGAGCCGCATATATTATGTGAGTGGGCTGGCACGCTATTTTTATGGAAGAAAAGCGGACGTGGCGACATGTAGAGAACGCCAAAAGCAGTGCTTTTACGGCCTGCCCCCAATATTATTGTCCGGGTGGAAATCGGCAGAAATTCGGGAGGGTTCTGGGTATTTGTCCGGTTGTGTTTATGTTGTGTTACGGTGCGGATGTTATGTTGTGTTACGGTGCGGATGTTCTCCCGAAATGTGTGTGTCATTCTTGTTTGCTGTGGGTTCACAGTGTGGCGCATATTTGTAACAGTGGTAACCTTGTTTATACAACCACCCTCAGTGTGACCTGTATGGCTGTCGACCATGTATGCTCTGCATACACTTGTGTGTGTGTATGAGCCGCATATATTATGTGAGTGGGCTGGCACGCTATTTTTATGGAAGAAAAGCGGACGTGGCGACATGTAGAGAACGCCAAAAGCAGTGCTTTTACGGCCTGCCCCCAATATTATTGTCCGGGTGGAAATCGGCAGAAATTCGGGAGGGTTCTGGGTATTTGTCCGGTTGTGTTTATGTTGTGTTACGGTGCGGATGTTATGTTGTGTTACGGTGCGGATGTTCTCCCGAAATGTGTGTGTCATTCTTGTTTGCTGTGGGTTCACAGTGTGGCGCATATTTGTAACAGTGGTAACCTTGTTTATACGGCCACCCTCAGTGTACCTGTATGGCTGTTGACCAAGTATGCCTTGAATTCACTTGTGTGTGTCTATGAGCTGCATATATTATGTGAGTGGGCTGGCACACTATTTTTATGGAAGAAAAGCGGACGTGGCGACATGTAGAGAACGCCAAAAGCAGTGCTTTTACGGCCCACCCCCAATATTATTGTCCGGGTGGAAATCGGCAGAAATTCGGGAGGGTTCTGGGTATTTGTCCGGTTGTGTTTATGTTGTGTTACGGTGCGGATGTTCTTCCGAAATGTGTGTGTCATTTTTGTTTGCTGTGGGTTCACAGTGTGGCGCATATTTGTCACAGTGTTAACATTGTTTATACGGCCACCCTCAGTGTGACCTGTATGGCTGTTGACCAAGTATGCCTTGAATTCACTTGTGTGTGTGTATGAGCCGCATATATTATGTGAGTGGGCTGGCACGCTATTTTTATGGAAGAAAAGCGGACGTGGCAACATGTAAAGAACGCCAAAAGCAGTGATTTTACGGCCTGCCCCCAATATTATTGTCCGGGTGGAAATTGGCAGAAATTCGGGAGGGTCACTGAACTTCGGGAGTCTCCCGGGAAAATTGGGAGGGTTGACGAGTATGAGTATTAGCGGTGAATGTGGTGTTACAGCGGCGGGCCAGCTCTAATGTTAATTTGATATTGCCTCAAGGGCCAAATGAAATTATACGGCTGATGGGTCGCCATAAGGCGCCTTGTAAAAGATGGGAAAAAGGTCAACGCTGGGGAAGGATGAGTAAAAAAATACAATCCAGACTGGGTTCCTAAGGGGGCCCAGTCTGGAGTGGGAACAAACTTCCATAGCAAAGCATATATACATATTACAACATACATCTCGAGATATCTACCAACAGAGGGAAGGTAGTTCAAGGTCATGGTGGTAGGTCGCAGCTCTCAGGTGCTGACCATCCATTCATCACCCCTACGGGATTTGCGTCGAGGGCGTTGGATTGGGGGACAGGGGGGTGTATGTGTGGCGTATATTTTTTTTTGTGTGTGTGTGTATAAGTCCATAGTGTCTCTCTGTTCCGCGGCCTTGATGTATTTGCCGTCGCTAGTCCAAAGTTCACAACAACAGGTGTGTGTGTCATGCCTGTAAATCTGGTTTTATGTTTGATCATGTTTTGTTTTGTTTTGTTTTCTGGACTCTTGTTCCGTTTTTTCACTTCCTGGTTTGTTTTTGTTATCATGACAACTCATTGATTTTCACCTTTTTTTTCACGCCCCTGCCCTCGGTCCCGCACCTGTTCCTAATTATCACAGCCACTACTTAAGTCATTTTCTTTCTGTCCATCAGTCTGGGATTTTTGCATTCTGCCTCATGCCTTCACGCACCCTCGATTACCTTGCTATCCATGCCCCTTGTACCGGTCACAGTAAGTGTTTTTGTGTTAGTTATTCATAGTTTACGTTTAGTTCATTGTCTTTCATGCCATCAAGCAGTTGTTTTGTTTTCCTGTTTGTATTTTTGTAGCCAAGTTTTGTACCTCTTTGTGAGCGCCCTTAGTTTGTTTATTTTTGTATTTAGTATTCCAAATAAACCATTGTGGAAGTCTGCTGCTTCCGGGTTCTCGGGACCACCAAGGACTGACATGACAAGCTTTCAAAGTTCAACACGAATTATTTTCCAATAATCTTTTTCAGCTTTACAGCAATTGTCTCCCTTCTGCACTGTCACTCTCTGCCTTTCGGCATTGTCGTCTGTCCAAACTCAACCCCCGCCGCCTCCCGACTGCGGCCTCTTAACAGAACGACAGGTGATTAGATGAACACTTTCAGGGGTCATCTATGCCTGGCCAATAGAATCGGACCATGACCCGATTCAGTGTTTTATCATACCCCAAATGTCCGGCCATAAGATTAATATGCGCCGCCTGAAAAACCATTTCCCGGCGGCGTTTCGCCACCAACAACTGGGTGATTTCCTCTCCTGTTTGAGTGTCACGGGTCATTCGGTACAATCTATCTCTCATAATGGAGAAGTGAGGGAATACCCGCGCTGTTCCCGGGCGCATCGACTGACCGTCTATATAATCTACTTGGTCCCAGGCCGCGCGCAAAGTTTCATCTCGAGACTGGTCGAGGGGAAAAATCCTCCGTAGGATGCCAATTGGGGACCGGGGAGGCTTCCAGCGAAGCCTCCGCCGGTTCCCGCTCGGCAGTGTCGGATGGCCCCGCCTCGCCACTGACAACTGCGCGGACATTCCCTTTTCCTACAGTCCGTGAACGCACCCCTACGCATTGTGTCAGTAAGCGCCTAAACCCCGGCCAATTTGTGCCCAAAATTACGGGGTGCGAGAGGTGCGTACTTACAGCTACCTCTACCCTATGCTTTTGGCCCTCATACCAAATTTCTTTTGGAACCATAGGGTACTCGTGCACATCCCCATGCACACACCTAATTTTTAGCCGTGTTGCATGCCTCAAAGCCCCGGGTCGAACCAGGTTCTGGTGGATCATGGTCTGCCCGCAGCCTGAATCCACCATTGCCCGGTATGTACTCCCTTGTATAATTACCTTGATACCGTACGTCTCACCCGGGTCGGGGGAGGGCACTGAAGGGCCGGCCACCACGGCCACGCACCCCACCTCCACCTTTTGAGGTTCCTGACGCGCGCGACCGGGCCGCCCACGCCTCCAGCACACCTGCCCAGGCGTTTGAGGGGCCGTCTGCGCGGGAGATGTTCTGGGGACAGCAGCCGGGACCTGCGGGGAAAAAACAGAAGGGTGGTCATGCGGGTTATGGTGGGGAATGTTTACTGTTTTCTCCTTTTGCCGTGCGCTCCATCCGTGCGTCATTGGTGCAGGTTGCTCCTCGCGGTGGACGGCCAGGTGGCCCTCAGCGAGGGTCACAGTAGCTGCCAGGTCACGTGGCTGGTGGTACCGGACCCAGTCGGCCGTCTTCTTGGGGATCACCTCCAAGAACTGCTCCCGAATGACCTGGTCCACCTCCTCTCCTGGCTGCAGCCAGCGCGTCGCTGCCTCTTGAAGTTGCTGGCCAAAGGTGAATGGCTGGTCCTCCTTTCCCAGACACATGGACCGGAACCAGCGTCGGTAGTCTTCGGCGGTGCCTCCCGTCCGGTCCAGCACCGCCCTCCTCAGGTCTGTGAAGCGCACCCTGGATGCCGCTGGCAGGTTGAGCGCTGCCCGCTGCGCCTCCCCCGTCAGGAGCGGCAAGAGCCGCACGCCCCACTCTTCCTCCGGCCAAGCACACGCTTTTGCCGTGGCCGAAAAAATGTCCAAAAATGAATGGAGATCTTTTTTTTCCCCCATGCGGTTTATGACGACAGCTGCTAGCTCCGGCCTTGCGCCGCCCATCCTGTCCACCAACAGCCGCAGTATTTGGCTCTGTTGGTGGCTGCTCGCTGCCACCTCTGTGAGCACACTCGCGAGACCCATCCAGGGGACGTCTTCCCCTGTCTCCGGTGGTCCGGCTAAGTTGGGCGCCACTTTGTGGAAGTCTGCTGCTTCCGGGTTCTCGGGACCACCAAGGACTGACATGACAAGCTTTCAAAGTTCAACACGATTTATTTTCCAATAATCTTTTTCTGCTTTACAGCAATTGTCTCCCTTCTGCACTGTCACTCTCTGCCTTTCGGCATTGTCGTCTGTCCAAACTCAACCCCCGCCGCCTCCCGACTGCGGCCTCTTAACAGAACGACAGGTGATTAGATGAACACTTTCAGCTGTCATCAACTCACCTGTCGCCACACCCCGCTTCCCCGCAGGCGCGCAGGCCACGCCCACCACAACCATGTACTCACAGTCACGTCTGGCTCGTCCCGTATTCTCCTTGCATCGAAGAAGCAAAAATAATCCATGTCTCGGTGTGACAGTGTGTCCATGAGAGTAAAAAATGGGAGTTTGTTGTGTCTTCCTGCAGTGATCTTCGGGAGAGTCTCAAAGCCAGGGAAACAATCCAAGTTAAAATTATTTGTATGCGAGTGAAAATAAAATTTGCTTTTCACTCTAAAATTGTCTATGGCTGGTCCTCAAAAACTGCGGGGTAGACAGTCTGATGTAATCCACAGTTCTTCCCGCATCCTCCAATCATTTGTGGCAGCTTTGGGGTACTTTGAAGACTGGCAGCAACTTCCAATTTGTCGACAAACCAGAGCAACGCTTACTCTAATCAGCAGATGTCCTGTTGTCATAATTCCGAATAGGTGGATATCTTCACGTCGTCGACAGAAAAGGGTCGCCAGGCACGCGGCCCTCCCTCTTCTCCCAAGAGTCCGTCGTGTGTCCAGCAACAACCGCTTCGTCACGACAGCAGGTTCCTCCAAACCCAAGATCTTGTCAATTTTGTTTAGGCCAGTTAAATAGTTCCAATGCTTAGATTTGGAGAGCAGTGCAAAAAGAGGCAACAAGAAAGTTAAAGACAAGACAAGACAAAACAAAGAAGCAAGCAGGAGAGATAAGGGAGAGGAAAGGGGAGCGTCCACCCTCGGTGAGTGCCAGAGAGAAATATATATGTATATATATTTTTATATGTTTGCAATGTAGTTATTTTTTCAAATCAAAACATATAACTATATATATATAAAACTATATATATATATATATCATCCATCTATTTTCTACCGCTTATTCCCTTTGGGGTCGCGGAGGGTCGCTGGTGCCTATCTCAACGACAATCAGGCAGAAGGCGGTGTACACCCTGGACAAGTCGCCACCTCATCGCACGACATATATAAGTATGGGTGTGTATGTGTGTATGTATATTATTATTTGTTTTGATTTGGAAAACTCAACTAATTTGAAATTTAGATATTTTTTTCAAATAAAAACATTAACTATATATATAGACATATAAACGTCTATATATATAACTGTATATACATATAGTTTTATATATATAGATAATATAGATTATATATGTCTATATATACATAGTTATATGTTTTGATTTGAAAAAAATAACTACATTTCAAACATATATAACATATATATCTATATGTATGTATGTATCTATCTATCTATATATATATGTATATATATATATTTGTATATATATACATACATACATACATACATACATTGTCTTATTTATATGTACATATACAGAAGTAATATATATATATATATCCATCCATCCATTTTCTACCGCTTATATATATATATATATATATATATATATATATAAAATATATATATATATATATATATAAAATATATATATATATATATATATATATATATATATATATATATATATATATATATATATATATATATATATATATATATATATATGTGTGTGTATGCATTCCTTTTTTAAAGAGCTTTTGGCGCCAGATGTTGTGTATTGGAGGCTGTAGTGCAAGTTTGCATAGAGGGCGGGACTTTCTCCTCTCTCCCACCACATTTTGGCGCTGCAAGCCCGGGACTTTTAGCGCCACTGCGACACCCCACCTCCATTCCTCCCATCTGTCTCTGTCAGCCGCAGAGATAATTGCGTCTTACCCCTGTGCAACAACAAAAAAAAAAGAAGGGTATTAATAGCGCGTTACTAGGTGAGGGTCTTTGCCGCTTGACGCTGATATCACTGCGGGAGACAGCGAGCCCCCTTATCAGCGAGGAAGAGCAAAGATCGTCTATTGAACGAGCACTTGGATGGGACTAATACATATACAAACATACAGTGAGACTATTCTAACATATACACTTTTTTAATAAGTAATATTTACTCATTAATGTGTTTTTACTATTATAAAAGTTATTTCAGTAGCAGCATATCCAAATCCGAGTGAGACACTTCAATGCCAACACGATCTTTGACCAGCTAGCTGGTTGCCCCGCCAACACAACTCTCAAGAGAGGCGTGGTCGACAGTTCGCGCCCATTGGTCGAAACCGGGGCGCCCGGTGAAGTAGCACCCCTCCGATTGGCTCTAAAAAATATGACGTTGTCCCAAGCGATGCGATGATTGGCTGCGGAGAGCCCGGTGCCTGAGAGCGCCAGAAAGCAAGCTTGAGCGGGGCGATGTTGGACTCTTCCCCCCCATGGCAGTGTTGAAATTCCACTCAGGAGCCGCGGAAACGACCGCTTAGTTGTCTTTAAAAAAAAATAGCTGCTATGAAAGTTTGACGATCGTCTTCAACCAGATCGAGTCCAAGTGGAACAATACTAAAAAAAAAACGCGAGAAGGTGAGTTCTTCCTTATTTACCGCCTCTTTTTTCTCTCTCTTCTAATATAATGTACATATACCGTAATAACTATTGTAATAACTCACTCAATATGTAATATTACTTCTAATATTATGTATGTATACCGTAATAACTGTTATAAAATATAACTGAGCTAGCTCTGCTTAACCAGCAATGTGCTAACTGCTATCAAAAAGTCCTCCTTTAATCACATTAAACCTTTATAGTTCTATTTAATTAAACAATCATCCTTACCATTGTTTGAGGAATCTTTATATAGCTGATCTGTGGTCTTTGCGCCAAATTCGAGCTGACTTCTGATGCAATAGTTAAGAGAGGCGAGTGTGAAAGGGACAAGCGGTAGGAAATGGATGGAGTGCGGACCACAGCAATGGACGGAAAGAGCCGATAAGTGAGAGAAACCAGTCGACAACCAAGTGAAAGTAATCCTAAAAATAAAAAAACATATACATTCAGCAGATACTCAACGGCTAAGCACGCAATAGCACACAAGCTATACCAGTGTTTTTCAACCACTGTGCCGTGGCACACTAGTGTGCCATGAGATACAGTCTGGTGTGCCGAGGGACATTATGTAGTTTCACCTATTTGGGTTAAACATATTTTTCGCGAATCAGTAATTATAATCCGCAAATAATGTGCCGTTGTTGAGTGTTGGGGCTTTCCATCCATTTTCTACCGCTTGTCCCTTTCTGGGACGCGGAGGGTGAGTAACCATGTTGTTCTCTTCAATATCAGTAGGGGGAAGCTGGTAGCTAATTGCTTTGTAGATGTCGGGAACATGCAGGCGGCATGATAATAATAATAATAATAATAATCGATTTTATTTCTAAAAAACACTTTACATTGCGCAAACAACCTCAAAGTGCTACAGTGTATTAAAAATAAATAAAAAGATAATAAAAATAAAAACTAGAACAGCCTAATAGCTACAACTACTGTATTTCCTTGAATTACTGCCCGGTCAAACTCGCTTCGTAAAATAATTAGCGCATGCTTAGTATTACCGCCTGGTCAAACTGACGTCACGAGTGACACTTCCCCTGTCATGATTTTCAAAATGTAGGAGGCTGATTTCAATACCGGTAATTTGAAATCACCTAAAGGGAAGAAGATTAAGAGCTATTCAGTAGGATTTAAGGTCCAAGCTTACATCACACTCCAATTTTTACTGCATGCCTTTGATAAGTGCCGGAGTGAGAAGAGGTGTTAAAATAATTAGTGCATGCTTACTTTTACCGCATGCCTTTGGTAAGCGCAGGAGTGAGAAGAGGTTTTAAATTAATTAGCGCCCCGGCGGCAATTCAAAGAAATACGGTATTATGCATGCATGTAATAAAATAGGCTTTTTTTTTTTTTTTTTTCAAAAAAAGAGTTTTTAAACCTTTTCTAAAAGCATCCACAGTCTGTGGTGCCCTCAGGTGGTCAGGGAGAACGTTCCACAGACTGGGAGCGGCGGAGCAGAAAGCCCGGTTTCCCGTTGTTCGTCGCTTTGTCCTCGGAGGTTGAAGGAAGTTAGCCTGTCCTGAGTGGAGGTGTCGTGTGGAGGATTTGGGGGTGAGTAGTTATTTGAAGTCGAGGGGGGCATTTCCATGGAGGCACTGGTATAAAGTATCTAATGCTTGAACCAAAAATAAACAAAATGTTAGTGCCCCTATGAAAAGGCATTAAAGCTTAGGGATAGGTATGTAGAACGGAACTGAAACTGAACTGGCTACAAAGCAAACAAAAACAGAAGTTCCCTTGCCCTTATGTGGGCCTACCGAGGATGTCGTAGTGGTTTGAGACACTAGTGATTTAGGGCTATATAAGTAAACATTGATTGATTGATTGAATGCTGGACAACAGCAAAAACTTACAGCGTGTGGAGCAGAGACTGCGTCAATGTACACACACAAAAAAAAGATAGCAACAACTTAAATATTCTTGATTGAATAAACAAAGCGGGGGAATAGCGCTCAAGGAAGACATGAATCTGCAACAGGAAAATACCAAAAAAAACGGGGGGGGGGAAACACCAAAATAGGAGTGCAAGATAAGACCTAAAACACGTAAATAAAAACTCAAAATAAGTCAACAACTTTATATTGTCTACTGAGTTTCATTTCTGCGGATTATGACAATGAAAAAAATGCGCCTTGGCTTAAAAATGGTTGAAAACACTTAAGCTTGGCATAGGTGGTAATCATTGAACAATAAAACAGCACAATTTTCAATATAAACAAGTATCAAATCATTATAGTTGCATTTTACTTACAAACACCTCGTCACCAAGGCAGAAGCGTATTAGAAAGTATCCAGTAACAAACGTGTCCGCATCATTGAACTTCCTGGAAAAAAATGTGATATTGTAGAAAAAAAAGTTGTATTGGCAACAAATAAATACAAACATAAAAAAACAAACAATATTTTTGGAATCCTGACAATGCTATTATTCATATATACTTTTAATTTTTATTGTTTGTGTGTTACATATGTTTTTATTTTCAACTCCCCTGATTTGCTTCTCTTTTTTTACGATTTTGACCCCCTGGCTCGCCTTCTACGGTGTTTTACCGTAGAAGAAAATAACAACCTGTAAAAGAGACAAAAACGATAAAATTATGGACATTGACATCGAAAACATGTCAATATTGTATTTTTTTTTTTATGTTTGTATTTTTTTTGCCAATACAACTTTTTTGACAATGTAAAAAAAATGTGATACCAAATCTTACTGGCAGTGTTTTGGCTCCATAGTAAACCAGACAGATTTTATAAAAATAATTAAAATGAATAAAAAGTACAAACCCCAAAACCTGATCTATGGTCTTTGCGCCAAATTCGAGCTGACGTCTGATGCAATAGTCTTTGATGGTTCCTTTTTAACGTGCCCAAACTCAATACATGCACACCTTTTTTACCTCTTCAAAATTTGCAGATTGACCTAAGATGGAAGTCCTTGCACTTAAAGACCTCTCAAGTCCTAGGAAGAGTGTCCCAGAGGAGGATGGGGGCAGAATGGAACAAAAGGTAAGAAGACCGCCAGGTCCGGTATGGCAGGTTTGAATTAAAGAAGTGTGTTCCAGTGCAAAGTCCTCTCTAAATCGTAAAATATGGCAAGTAGGAGGTGGCTAACAATCCTGTTAATGGAAGTACATTAGTGCACACATAAAGCCTCTAAAAAACATCTAAAAAGCGCAAACAATACTCCATTTACATGTCGTAACCTGAATATTAACAAGTATTAAGTAGTTGTTATTATAACTATTTTAACTAGCTTATGCTTCAGTATTGACATATTGAGCTGCTGCATCGCCTCTAAGTTGATGAAAGTTAATTCTAGATGATAAATCATGCCTTTCACCTGGATAGTAGAAGGTTGTGGACATAAACCCACAAGTTGGTCAACTTTGAGATCCAACTTAGACCAGGAGATAGCCGGAAAGACACAAAAAGATGCTATTTTGTCCCCAGAGAGCAGACATTGTACAGTAAGTGATTGTTTTATTTTGTATTTATAGCTTGTCTAGCACTTAGCAATACTGCTACATGATGCTTAGTGTTTGACTAAAGCTGCATCTGTTTAGCACACAGCTTCTAAAACTTGTAGATAATCCTCCTTGTATTCAGGCTCAAAAATAGAAGTTTCTGGATCAAAATTTGTCCCAAAGTAGTCTTTGTTGTGTCTCATTAAGTCTGCCATGATTAGTTGGTGAAAGTTAACTTTAGATGATAAATCATGTCTTTCACGTGGATAGTAGAAGGTTGTGGACATAAACCCACAAGTTGGTCAACTTTGACATTCAACCTAAACCAGGAAATGGCCGGAAAGACACAAAAAGATGCTATTTTTTTACTTTCTTTGAGGATTATGATGAATTGTTGATTTAAAGGGGAAGATACAACCATCCCATCAGTCTTTATCCCAGTGAGAGCAGACATTGTACAGTAAGTGATTGTTTGATTTAGTTTTTATATGTTTAGCGCGTAGAAATACTGCTACATGGTGCTTAGCGTTTGACTAAAGCTGCATCTGTTCAGCACACAGCTTCTAAAACTTGTAGATCATCCTCCTTATATTCAGGCTCAAAAATAGAAATTTCTGGATGAAAATTTGTCCCAAAGTAGTCTTTGTTGTCTCTCATTAAGTCTGCCATGATTAGTTGGTGAAAGTTAACTTTAGATGATAAATCATGTCTTTCACGTGGATAGTAGAAGGTTGTGGACATAAACCCACAAGCTGGTCAACTTTGACATTTAACTTAGACCCGGAAATGGCCAGAAAAACACAAAAAGATGCTATTTTTTAACCTTCTTTGAGGATTATGATGAATTGTTAATTTAAAGGGGAAGATACAACCATCCCATCAGTCTTTATCCCAGTGAGAGCAGACATTGTACAGTAAGTGATTGTTTGATTTTGTTTTCATACCTTGTTTAGCACTTAGCAATACTGCTACATGATGCTTAGTGTTTGACAAATGCTGCATCTTTTTGGCACACAACTTATAAAAATTGTCGATCATCCTCCTTATATTCAGGCTCAAAAATAGAAGCTTCTGGATCAAAATTTGTCCCAAAGTTGTCTTTGTTGTCTCTCATCAAGTCTGCCATGATTAGTTGTGTTGTTGTCGAAGGGAAACTGGACGTTGTGATGCGTCTGTGAAATGAATACGCTGTTGATGCTTAAAATTATCAAAATATGTCAATATTACATGTTTTTATGAATGTTACTAGATACTACATATATACTTACAGCATGTATTTAAAACAATGATGGAGGTATTTTTAGTTACTTTTTAATGCGCTTTATAGGCGGATTAAAGCGACTGCTATTGGCTGACTTGACTTTCGCTAGCGTTTATTTCAGATTTAGCAGGCATGAAGAAAGAAAAATGTATGTTTTCTTGTCTTACATAAGGATTGTGAATGATACACAAACTTGCAAAAAAAAAGTGCAGTCCCCCTTTAAGAGAGTCGAGTGTGAACGCAGACCACACCGATGGACCAAAAGAGCCGATAAGATGCCACCAAAAAGTGAGAAAAAACAGTCGCTGCCTGGCAAAAGCCAAGTGAAAGTGATCCCAAAAAAACAAGAGTTACATATAAATACAGCAGATACTCAACAGCCAAGCACGCAATAGCACACACGCTAGACATAGGTGGTAATTCTTGAACAATTTAACAGCACAATTGTTGATATAAACAAATATCATATCATTATAAATGCATATTACTTACACACACATGTCTCCAAGCCAGAATCGTATTATAAAGTATCCAGTAACAAACGTGTCGGCATTATTCAGCTTATTGTGCCATGAGGGGGAACATTTTTTTGCAAATATTTTACAAAATACAATATTTTCGGAATCCTGGCGATGCTAATATTCATATATTTGTACGCTTTTATCGTTTGTGTATTTCACATGTTTTTGTTTTCAACTAACCCCAATTTGCTTTGCTTTTTTACGGTTTTTGAGTTAGGGTTGGACGCCATGGGTCCCCCTCCGTCTTCTTCTACGGTGTTTTGCCCGCAAAGCCAAATCTAGTAAAACTGCTTTTGGGTAAACTTTTTGTAAGCCCCCACCCACAGGCACCCGTCCCCCATGTCCAAACATCGCCATTAATTTGAAACCAGAAAACAAAACAGTAATAAAAGAGAAGCGAGTGTGGGGGGGAAATGTTGAAAATAAAAGCCTGTAAAACAGACAAAAACAATAAAAGTATGGACATTGACATCGAAAACATGTCAGTATTGTATTGAGGTGGCGACTTGTCCAGGGTGTACACCGCCTTCCACCCGATTGTAGCTGAGATAGTCACTGGTGCCCCCCGTAACCCCAAAAAGGGAATAAGCGGTAGAAAATTGATGGATGGATGGATTTATTTGTTGCCAATACATGTTTTTTGACAAAATTTTGCTGCCATTGTTTTAGCCCCATGGTAAACCAGAAAGATCTTATAAAAATGATTAAAATTTAAGTTCAGTTTTAACTGGTGTTACCCTTTAAAAATAGTTTATAATCATATTTATTTTTATATTGGTTTTATATGTATTTATTTTTTGTTTTTATTCAGTCATTGTGTCAGCCTTGGATAAAGGATACCTAGAGTAGGGATACTTAGTAGGGCTTTTATTTTGACGGCTCTTTCATCTCCAAAGTCAGAAAAATACAATATCTACTAATAACAAAAACGATCGACGAAAAAAGGTTCCAAAAACGCGTATAACCGAGAATTACTCCTAAAAGGAGGAAAATACAAAAACAAAGAAACTATTACTAGCGCCATATCTGCTATGAAACTTATTAACATAAAACGCTCCAACGGGAGGAAAAAAAAATGACTATAAAAATGTCTACGCTTAATCTTGATCTAATAATGGTAAACAAAAAAATCACTCAAAAAATTTGAGGAAAGAAAGATTAGTAGGAAAAAATAATAACTCACCACTTCGGTAGAAAAAAACTAATAACAAAATTCACTCTAGTGAGGAGGAGAAAAAGTCAAACTTAAAATGGCAGCGTGGGAATTCAGGATCCAGGAAAATAAGCGTGGGACGAGGCAAGGCATGTACGTAGACATGGAAGCGAGAAAACTCGAGACAATCTAGCACAGAACAAGGGGAGGCGTGGGCTTATATGACACATGAGGGTAATGAGAAACAGGTGGAAACAATCAGGGGTCAGGGATGACACAAGTTCCTCTTGTGTCATCTCTGACACAAGAGATTACAAAGTTTAAGAAAGATTAGTAGGACAAAATAATAACTCACCACTTCGGTAGAAAAAAAACTACTAACAAAATTGACTCTACTGAGGAGGAGAAAAAGTCAAACTCAAAATAGCAGCGTGGGAATTCAGGATCCAGGAAAATAAGCGTGGGACGAGGCAAGGCATGGACGTAGACATGGAAGCGAGAAAACTCGAGACAATTTAGCACAGAACAAGGGGAGGCGTGGGCTTATATGACACAGGAGGGTAATGAGAAACAGGTGGAAACAATCAGGGGTCAGGGATGACACAAGAGATTACAAAGTTTAAGAAAGATTAGTAGGACAAAATAATAACTCACCACTTCGGTAGAAAAAAAACTAATAACAAAATTCACTCTACTAAGGAGGAGAAAAAGTCTAACTCAAAATAGCAGCGTGGGAATTCAGGATCCAGGAAAATAAGCGTGGGACGAGGCAAGGCATGGATGTAGACATGGAAGCGAGACAACTCGAGACAATTTAGCACAGGACAAGGGGAGGCGTGGGCT
Organism: Nerophis ophidion; assembly: GCF_033978795.1. Taxonomy (NCBI): domain Eukaryota; kingdom Metazoa; phylum Chordata; class Actinopteri; order Syngnathiformes; family Syngnathidae; genus Nerophis; species Nerophis ophidion. The sequence continues at coordinate 48,230,276 of NC_084620.1, read as the reverse complement.
TATATGACACATGAGGGTAATGAGAAACAGGTGGAAACAATCAGGGTGTCAGGGATGACACAAGTTTCTCTTGTGTCATCCCTGACACAAGAGATTACAAAGTTTAAGAAAGATTAGTAGGACAAAATAATAACTCACCACTTCGGTACAAAAAAAACTAATAACAAAATTCCCTCTACTGAGGAGGAGAAAAAGTCAAACTCAAAATAGCAGCGTGGGAATTCAGGATCCAGGAAAATAAGCGTGGGACGAGGCAAGGCATGGACGTAGACATGGAAGCGAGAAAACTCGAGACAATTTAGCACAGAACAAGGGAAGGCGTGGGCTTATATGACACATGAGGGTAATGAGAAACAGGTGGAAACAATCAGGGGTCAGGGATGACACATGAGGAAGGGCAAGTGATCTGAAACAAGAGGAGTTGCTTTACAAAATAAAAGATGCAATTCACAAGACAAACAAAAACAAGACAAGACATCCTTCTCTGCACATTGGTGGCGCTAAGGATAATATTTGAATATTGCTTTTAATATTGTTGTGCAGAACCTTGGAAACATTTCTGTTGTTTAAATGTGCTGCACAAATCAAGTGGATTGGACTGGATTGAAAATAAATGAAAAGTAGAAAACAAAGAATAAATAAAAGGGATGATTTGTTGTGGGTGTCATTAAATGTCTCCATGACAGGAAAATATACGCACAGTGAGGAGGAGATCCACGCCAATCAAATCTGCAGAGTCCTGCGTGCCTGGTCTGAGGAGAACCCCCGACCTGGATCACGTCACCCCCATCAAACACGCAAACGCCGCTGCCGAGCCGTGGACGCCCACCGCCAACCTGAAGATGCTCATCAGCGCCGCCAGCCCCGACATACGCGATCGCGAGATGAAGGAGAAGAAAGTTCTCTTCCGGCCAATAGAGAACGAGTCACAAAGCGCCGACATCGTCAGTGAAGACGTGGAAGTAAGTCAGGTGTTTTTTTTTTTTGCTGAAGATCCAGACCCGACCCAAAGTCCACGGCTTTGGTTTTCTAGTTTGAAGCAGCAGTGGAAGAAGACGAAGACGCGGAGAAGAAGCCAAGCAGGAAGCAGAAGAGTTTGGGTCTGCTCTGCCAGAAGTTCTTAGCCCTCTACCCCGACTATCCGCCGTCAAACAAACCTATCGTCATCTCCTTGGACGAGGTGGCCACCGGTCTGGGTGAGTCAACAAACTGACAATAACAAAAATAACTAGAAAATTCCCGAGGAAATTTTTCTCTGTGCCCCGGACCTCTGGCCGGGGGGTCGTCGGAAGCCGCCGTACTTTTAAGATGGTGCAGTGTCTGAATCTGTGAGTTTTAGGAGTAATTGTACAAAAATGGGTTATAAATCTAGCCTAAAACATTAGCATGCTTACATAAACATTTTTACACATAGCATGTGTGCTAACTGCGACATGCTAACAGTCAGCAAGTCTCACATGTCAAGTAACATGGCTGTGAGGTTTATGGCTGCGGAAGTAAAGAAAAAAGGTGAATTAAAAATTTAGCATGCTAATATTAGCTTGCTAGCATGCTAACGGCCGTACCAAGTTATTTGACTCTGGGGTAAACGGAAACAAATTTAGCTAGAGGGCTATCCTACAAAATGAGCATGCTTACATTCAAATGTAACACTCATCATGTGGGCTAACGATGGCATGCGAACAGTTAGCATGTCTCACGTATCAAGTAACACGGCTGTAAGGTAGTAAAGAAAAAAGTTAGCATGCTAATATTAGCTTGCTAGCATGCTAATAATAGCTTGCTAGCATGCTAATATTAGCTTGCTAGCAAACTAACAGGCGTAGTAAGTTATTTGACTCTGGGGTAAACGGAAGCAAATTTAGCTAAAAAAAATATCATGCCTATGTTAGCAAGCAAGCTAATGCTAGTATGCTGTCATTATTTTACCATCTATTGATTTACGTGGACCCCGACTTAAACAAGTTGAAAAACTTATTCGGCTGTTACCATTTAGTGGTCAATTGTGCGGAATATGTACTGAGCTGTGCAATCTACTAATAAAAGTTTCAATCAATCAATGAGTTAGCTTGTGTCGAAAGTAGACAAGTGTGTGAACAAAATGAGACGTTAGGCCCCGAGCTACGTGAAAGTATGGCTGAGCTACAAGAGGAGGTCATCTTGTCTTTTTGACGTTTTTCTCAGACCAATCGTCCCTTAAAAGGGTATGTACCCATTCAACTGGCCCATTTTTTTTTTAATTTGTGAATAGCGTCACCATGGTAACACGAAATGTTGCCAACTTAAAGTACAGCCGTAGGAGCGAGTGAGACCTTTCCTCGGGGTATAACATATGTGGGGGCTCATGGGCCGATCCGTCTCGTATTAATCGTAAGAGAAAAGTGCGAAACTATAATAATAAAAGTTGAAGTATGAGAAATAATTGTATGGGCTGCTTGCATTGCTGACGATAGAGCTAGCCTAAAAAATTAGCATGCTTACATTAAAATGTAACACTTAGCATGTGTGCTAACAATGGCATGCGAACAGTTAGCATGTCTCACTTATCAAGTAACAAGGCTGTAAGGTAGTAAAGAAAAAAGTTAGCATGCTAATACTAGTTTGCCAGCATGCTAACAGGCGTACCAAGTTATTTGACTCTGGGGTAAACGGAAGCAAATTTAGCTAAAAAAAATATATCATGTCTATGTTAGCATGCAAGCTAACGTTAGCATGCTATCAGTTAGTTTGTGTCGAACGTAGACAAGTGCGCGAACAAAATGAGACGTGAGCTACAAGAAAAGGTCATCTTGTCTTTTTGCCGTTTGTCTCACAGCAATCGTCCATTAAAAGGGTATGTACTAGGGGTGTAACGGTACACAAAAATTTCGGTTCGGTACGTACCTCGGTTTAGAAGTCACGGCTCGGTTCATTTTCGGTACAGTAAGAAAACAACAAAGCATAAATGTTTTGGTTATTTATTTACCAAATTTGTAAACAATGGCTTTATCCTTTTAACATTGGGAACACTATAATAATTCTGCCCACGTTAATCCACATTAAACTGCCTCAAATTGTTGCTTGGATTAAATAAAATGACAAAATCTTTCTTCTATACATAAAAAGTGCAACATTAAACAGCTTCAAGTTAACTCATCATACTTAATTTATTACAGCATTTGGGAAGCCTGTAGTTGACTTTTATTATGGAAATGTTATATTTTTGTCAACATGTGATGGCATGGACCCTGCCATTCAAAACTAGGCTGCTACATTACTAATGATTAATGTAACTATTGCTGAAAAAATAGTACAATAGCAATAGGAGAGATTATTCATCCCTGAACACCATGGACTTCATGTTAGTTCATGTGAAATAACAGACAGACAGGGCTTTGCTGCTCCTAACACACGTACACGCACGCACACAGCTAATGTTACGCTAAAAGCTAACAAGCCAGAACTGCGAGCGAGCTGAGCTGCAGTTTAAGTTTCTAGAAGGTCAACAAGCTCATAGTGATGCAAGTAGTGGTTGTGACTTGGAAGTGTTTAGTATAATTTGGGGAGACTACGCTGTCCGCGGCTAAACACATATCTGCTCGACGCTGAAGCATTGACTACATCGCTCTGAATACGCACTGCTGATTGGCTTTGTATGTAACCAATCAGATGGTCGTTTGGGCGGGACAATGCTGGGTGTTCAAACAGAGGCAGAAAGCAGAGCAGCTTGTTAAGACTTTAGCTTACAAAGTCGTTCGATACGCCTCCGAACCGGACCGAAACCCCCGTACCGAAACGGTTCAATACAAATACACGTACCGTTACACCCCTAGTATGTACCCCTTCAACTGGCCCTTTTTTTTTTTTTTTGTGAATAGCGTCACCATGGTAACACGAAATGTTGCCAACTTAAAGTACAGCCGTAAGAGCGAGTGACACCTTTCCTAGGGTATAACATATGCAGGGGCTCGTATTAATTGTAAGAGGAACGTGCGGACCTATAATAATAAAAGTTGAAGTATGAGGAATAATAATATGGGCTGCTTGTATTTCCGCAGGCCCATAATAATAATAATAATAATAGCCGTAAGTCATGTTTCTGTTTCTCAGGGATGGAGCGGCGGCGCATCTATGACATCATTAACGTGCTGGAGTCCCTGATGATGGTGGGCCGCATGGAGAAGAACAGCTACACCTGGCACGGCCGCCTGAGGCTGGAAGCAACGCTGGAGGACCTGCAGCAACGTGGCCGCCAGCACGGCTACCACCTTCACATGGAGCACGCCGTCAGGGAGGCGGGGCCCAGCCACGAGAGCGATGGCGGGGAGGACGACAATAGCCATGGTAAAATAACAACAACCGTTTTCTTTTTTGGTAATATTACTATTATTTCTACTAATACATTACAGTAAATAACAGGGTATTCTATATAAATATAGTATAAATGTTTTATTTTTGGTTTAATCAAAACATGGCATTAATTGAAGCAAGTCATTTGCAAATAATAATTTGGAGTGCATGAGAAAGTGGAATGTTCATTTATTAACAAGCATACTGCACAATAGCAGTGATGTACTAACCAATGTCTGAATCGTTTTAATGCTTATGCGGAGGAACAAAAGTTAATGAATTACAAAAAAAAAACAATACCAGGCGGTTGCCTACGGCCACACTTTTTTTGTTTTTAAACCCAGCCGTATGCTGTATAGGCAAGAAGTTATTCGCTTGGTTGTAAAGCCAGAACTTCAACCGCAATGAATGCGTGACATCTATCCACAGTCCGAAGCCGCTTCTAAGATACTAATCTTGAAAAAAAAGTCTCATCCAAGTAGTATTATCACTGGAGGACAAGAGGAAAATTAATGGCTCTCACACACACACTGAGCAGGATGACACCAAAACTTAAATTACCAATGGTTTTTGGCCCTGCGATGAAGTGGCGACTTGTCCAGGGTTTACCTTGCCTTCCGCCCGATTGTAGCTGAGATAGGCACCAGCGACTCCAAAGGGAATAAGCGGCAGGAAATGGATGGAAGAATGTCACACACACAAACTATGTGTGGCGAAATTATTCTCTGCATTTGACCCATCACCATCACCCTGGGAGGTGAGAGGAGCAGTGAGTAGCAGCAGCGGTGGCCGCGCCCGGGAATCATTTTTGGTGATTTAACTCCCGATTCCAACTCTTGATGCTGAGTGCCAAGCAGGGAGGTAACGAGTCCCATTTTTATAGTCTTTGGTATGACTCGGCCGGGGTTTGAACTCACAACCTACCGATTTCAGGGCGGACACTCTAACCACTTGGCCACTGAGTAGGTGTAATATAAACAAAACACCGGCGGAAATAGATAATCAATAAAAATAAAAACAAGGAAACCCGGTTTGCGGGCGAAAATGTGGACTCGTCAGACCACAGAACACTTTTCCAGTGTGCATCAGTCCATCTTAAAAGAGCTCATTCCCAGCGAAGCCGGCGGCGGTTTTTCTGGGTGTTGTTGATAAATGGCTTTGGCTTTACATAGGAGAGTTTTAACTTGCACTTACAGGTGTCGCGACAAACTAGTTACTGACAGTGGTTTTCTGAAGTGTTCCTGAGCTCATGTGGTGATATCTTTTACACACTGATGTCGCTTTTTGCCGCAGGGATCAAAGGTCACGGGCATTCAATGTTGTTTTTTAGCCTTGCTGCTTACGTGCAGTGATTTCTCCAGATTCTCTGAAACTTTTGATGATATTACGGACTGAGATGGTGACATCCCTAAATTCCTTGCCATAGCTGGTTGAGAAATGTTTTTAAACCATTTGCTCAGGCATCTGTTCACAAAGTGGTGACCCTCGCCCCGTCCCTGTTTGTGAATGACTGAGCATTGCATGGAAGCTGCTTTTATACCCAATCATGGCTCCCACCTGTTCCCAATTAGCCTGCTCACATGTGGGATGTTCCAAATAAGAGTTTGATGACTATTGATCAACTTTTTCAGTCTTTTTTGCCACTTTAGCCAGCTTTTTTTAAACATTTCGCAGGCATCAAATTCCAAATGAGCTAATATTTGCAAAAAATAACAAAGTTCTCCAGTTTGAACGTCAAATATCTTGTCTTTGCAGTCTATTCAATTAAATTAGCAAATCATTATATTCAGTTTTTATTTACGATTTAAACAACATGCCAGGGCAGCACGGTGATACAGGGGTAAGTGCATGTGCCTCGCAATACGAAGGACCTGAGTAGTCCTGAGTTCAATCCCGGGCTCGGGATCTTTCTGTGTGGAGTTTGCATGTTCTCCCCGTGATTGCGTAGGTTCCCTCCGGGTACTCCGGCTTCCTCCCACTTCCAAAGACATGCACCTGGGAATAGGTTGATTGGCAACACTAAATTGGCCCTAGTGTGTGAATGTTGTCTGTCTATCTGTGTTGGCCCTGCGATGAGGTGGTGACTTGTCCAGGGTGTACCCCGCCTTCTGCCCGAATGCAGCTGAGATAGGCTCCAGCACCCCCCGCGACCCAAACAAAAGGACAAGCGGTAGAAAATGAATGGACGGACAACATGCCAACGTCACTGGTTTGTAGAGTACTGTAAACGAAAAAAAAACATAATAAATTAAACAATACGTGAATTAGGGCAGCCTAGCTTGGTTGGTAGAGTGGCCGTGCCAGCAACTTGTGGGTTCCAGGTCCGATTCCCGCCTCCGCCATCCTAGCCGCTGCCGTTGTGTCCTTGAGCAAGACACTTTACCCACCTGCTCCCAGTGCTGCCCACACTGGTTTGAAAATGTAACTTAGATAATGGGTTTCACTATGTAAAGTGCTTTGAGTCACTAGGGAAAAAAAACAACATATATATATATACATATATATATATATATATATATCCATCCATCCATCTTCTTCCGCTTATCCGAGGTCGGGTCGCGGGGGCAGCAGCCTAAGCAGGGAAGCCCAGACTTCCCTCTCAGCATATATATATATATATACATATCTTAACGGTTAGAAGACAGACCTGTGAATGTGTTGAAGGTATGCTAGAAAATGCGGAACGGAGCGTAGGGAGCAGCAGAAGAGTGGAATGTATTATTTCGGTGCGTTGGAAAACACGGACCGGATTTTTAATAAAAAACTGGATCTGGATCGGCATTTTCCCATGCTGAATTATAGACATTTTATCCCACTCAGGTTGTTTGTGTGTTTTGCCTTTTTTTAATAATGTGTACAGCATTATTTGCCCTTTATACTGTTCACTTTGTTACTGTTCAATGTTGCCATTTCTGTTTGTCATGTATAATTTTTTTTCTATTTTGTGTTTATCCTCGAATACCAACCATTGTGTATTATTCAAACTCACCTAATTCAGCTGGCTAGTTGTTATCAAGAGTACTAAAACCCTTTTCAACATGAATCTGACAACTAAGTAGGCTGAATAACTTTAAACTTTAATACATGCTCGGATAGGCTCGGATCGGAAGTGAAAAAACCTGGATCGGGACATCCCTAGTGTATGTATGTATCTATATATATATGTATATATATATATATATATATATATTAAATGAAAAATATACATAATAAACGAAAACATAAAAAACTGAAGAAGAAAAAAGCAAATTTTACTACATGAATTTCACTTAAACCAGGTATTGGTATTTTTTGGAACGTAACCAGAGTGTCAAACTAGGGAACACTATATATTGATATCGTTTTATCGCCCAGCCCTATGTATAATGAGTTCAAATGAAACAAACATTTCCGATGGTGTTTGTATTGAATTATAACCCAGCATATGAAAAAGTGAATTATTGCTTATTTCATAGTTACTTTAATGATTACAGTATAATTGGTACGCCTGTATTTCATTTAATGATGGGTCTTTTGTTTGCAGCTGCCGGCAACAGGAAAGACAAGTCTCTGCGCATCATGAGTCAGAAGTTCGTCATGCTCTTCCTGGTGTCCAAGACCCAGACCGTCACCCTGGAAGCAGCGGCAAAGGTTCTCATCGAGGAAAGTCAGGACTCTTCCAGTCACAGCAAGTACAAAAGTAAGAAGTGGCCTCTCTTGTGGTCAAGCATGGGTACTGCATCCTGTACTTTACCAATCTCGCCGGTGCGACCGGGCATCGATTCACCTTAAGTCCAACGGTGCCTTCTTACGGTACCTGGGTTTAGTTGCGGACTATAACTCGGGATGTAATGACAGTCCCGGTAAAACTCCCGACGGTTAGTATTACTGTTCTAAATTTAAAATGATGGTAAAACTACACTTTGACATACTCGGACTGACTAACGCCAGCTTAAATGCTAACATGAAAACAATAGACATTAATGTCTTTCCCCACTAGAAAAGGCCAAACTCATAAACATATCACTGTCTGACTGAACATAAAAGTTGTGCTCTCTCAGAACAGGGTGATCAATCGGAGAAATATGAGATAGAGGTGGTTGTGCGGTGTGTTCAAGGACCACTGAAAAAGAGTAGGATAACCAAAGAGTAGAACGCCTGCCGGAAATAATAAGTAGATTATATTTGCAATTGACTTTTCCCTCCATCCTTTTTCCACCGCTTGTCCCTCTTGGGGTGACGGGGGGGGGGAAGGCTGGAGCCTATCCCAGCTGCACTGGGGCGGAAGGTGTTTTACACCCTGGACAAGTCGCCACCTCATGGCAGGGCCAATAAAGATAGGCATACTTCATATGAATAAATCTGAAATCACTACAATACAAATCAATATTTAAAACTAAAGTTTAGCCATTCAAACTGATGATAAAGCTTTCAGTGGATAATGATAATAAATAATAAGCAACTCAAAACATGAAAAATAGTGTGTCTGTTTATTTGAACTATTTGAAAAAAATCTAAAGATTTTAGTGTGTGTATAGACACTGTCTTTTCCGGACTATAGACATTTATTAAATTAAAGGAAATGTGTGCAAAACAGGAACATTAGTCCTCTAAAATAAAGAAAAATAGTACACTTTTTATAAGAAACGGTTAAATTAATTCCTAGTACATTTATTAAATTAAAGGAAATGTGTGCAAAACTAGAATATAAGTGCTCTAGAACAAGGAAAAACAGTGCACATGTTATAAGAAACAGTTAAAATAATTCCAATGACATTTATTACATTAAATGTGTGCAAAACAGGAACATAAGAGCTCTAAAAAAGGGAAAAACAGTGCACCTGTAATAAGAAACAGTTAAATAAATTCCCATGACATTTATTAAATTAAAGGAAATGTGTGCAAAACTGGAATATAAGTGCTCTAAAATAAGGAAAAACAGTGCATTTGTTATGAGAAACCGTTAAATTAATTCCTATTAAATGTATTAAATTAAAGGAAATGTGTCCAAAACAGGACATTAATGAAACATTAATTCTCATGACATTTATTAAAATAATGGAAATGTGAGCAAAACTGGAATATAAGTGCTCTAAAATAAGGAAAAACAGTGCACTTGTAATAAGAAACAGTTAAATAAATTCCCAAGGCATTTATTAAATTAAAGGAAATGTGTGCAAAACAGGAACATAAGTGCTCTAGAATAAGAAAAAACACTACACTTGTAATAAGAAACAGTTAATTGAATAAAATAAAATTAGATTTTTATTTAATTGATGCCAATTAATTCTTAACACATTTATTAAATTAAATAATATGTGTGCAAAACGGGAACATAAGTGCCCTAAAATAAGAAAAAACAGTGCATTTGTAATAAGAAACAGTTAATTAAATAAATATAAATCAAATCAACTTTATTTATAAGGCACAAATATAATAATATTTGTATTTAATTGATGCCAATTAATTCCTATTACATTTATTAACTTAAAGGAAATGTGTGCAAAATGGGAACACAAGTGCCCTAATAAAAGGAAAAACAGTGCATTTGTCAGAAGAAACAGTTAATTAAATTAAATAAAATAATATTTTTATTTCATTGATGCCAATTAATTCTTAATACATTTATTAAATTAAAGGAAATGTGTGCAAAACGGGAACATAAGTGCCCTAAAATAAAGAAAAACTGTGCATTTTTAATACGAAACAGTTGATTAAATAAAATAAAATAATATTTTTATTTAATTAATGCCAATTAATTCCATTCCATTAATTAGATTAAAGGAAATGTGTGCAAAACGGGCCATATGTGCCCTAAAATAAAGAAAAACAGTGCATTTGTAATAAGAAACAGTTCATTAAATAAATAAAAAATAATATTTTTATTTAATTGATGCCAATTAATTCGAATTACATATATTAAATTAAAGGAAATGTGTAAAACTAGAACATAAGTGTCGCAAAATAAGGAACTGAGTGGGTGCACTCAGACACATTTGCTATATACCATAAATGTATTAATTATTGATGTTTAATAATCCATTTTACAATTACAATAAAAAATTCCATTATTTCCCACCTCGCCCGGGTTCGATTCCCAGGTAGTGTGTGGGTCCAAATGTAAAAGTGGCCCTCCCTCCTTGTCTAATAAAAAAAAAAAAACTGTGTGGTTGGTCAGCCAAGGTGCGCCGCCTGTACGACATCGCCAACGTGCTGACCAGCCTGGGCCTCATCCAGAAGGTGCACGTGCGAGAGGAGCGAGGCAGGAAGCCGGCTTTTCGCTGGCTGGGGCCGGTCCACTTCAACAAGTCCGGTCCTCCAGGTGCGTCCGTCAGACCAATTCAAGGAGGCCATTTAAGACCGTTCTGAGTATCTAATCCGTGTTATTATCCGCAGCAGACCTCGCCACGCTTCCGTCCTGCCCGTCAACAGCGGGCCAGGACCCGAGAAAGGCCAGGATGGTTCGCCACGCCTCCTTCAACGCCGCGCCCGCGTCTGCAGACGCCCAGCGGCGGGTCAGCTCCGCCCCCAGCAGCCCGCACAGGGAGCCAGCAGGCGAGTGACGGTGCAATCGCACTCAACACGCGAGAGAGCGTGGTTCTCATGGTCTTCTTCTCCCCCATCAGGATGTCGGCATCAGCCGCTGGATTATTCCAGGAGGACGGGCGCCGACGAGGCCACTCTGACGTTCACCAACCCCAAAGGGTGAGTTCTGCTCACGCCACAGTTGCTTATGGTTGTTACATGTGAAACGGACAGCGTGGCTCAGATGGTAGAGAGACTTGAGAGTTCCTGCTAAGAATCCAGCTCGCGCCATCTTAGTCGCTGCCGCCGTGCCCTTGGGCAACACACTTTACGCACCTTCCTCCCAGTGCCTCCTACACTGGTGTAGAAGTGCAAAATAGATGCACTTTAGTGGGTATAAGAAAGGTTTAAAAAAGGTAATTTTTATAATATTTTTATTTTATTGGTGCCAATTCACATCATTTTTTTAAATGTTTTTGTTTACGGTCATTGTTTTTAAAATGTTTCAAATTTATCATACCCATTGTGACCATGGGTCCTTAAAATGTGCCTATGAATAAAATAATCCTTAGTATTATTACCATTTTTTCATAATTATTTTGAAAACATGCTTATTTTATTGATGTTATTAAAGATATTTTGTCATTGTTATTTTATTTTTCATGATATATTTGTGTACAACTTATTCGTTCAAAACTTTAATTACATAAAAGTATTTTTTATAATTTTTATTTTTTATTTTATTGATGCCAATTCACATCATTTTAAAAATGTTTTTGTTTACCCTCATTGTTTTTAAAATGTTTCTAATTGATTATACTGTATGTGACCATGGTTCCTTAAAATGTGCCTATAAATAAAACAATCATTAAAATATTCCCATTATTATTAATATTACTTAAAAAAAAAATCAAAACATATTCTTAATTCTTAAAATGTGGGTAACTGGTAATTTTACAGATGTTATTTAAAATATTTGGTATTAGATTACATTTTTTATGTTGTATTTGTGTACAATTTATGTGGACAAAACTTTAACGACATAAAAGTATTTTTTATAATTTTTATTTTTTATTTTATTGATGCCAATTCACAATATTTAAAAAATATATTTGTTTACCCTCATTGTTTTTAAAATGTTTTAAATTGATTATACCGTATGTGACCATGGGTCCTTAAAATGTGCTTATAAATAAAATCTCTAGTTTTACTTTTATTACTATTATTTTTAATACTGTATAATTGTTTTGTTTTTTTAATTATTTAAAATATTTTTTCATTATTAGATTTTATTTCTCATGTTGTATTTGTGTACAACTTATTTGGACAAATACTTTAATTACTTAAAGTATTTTTTATTATTTATTTAATTGATGCCAATTCACATCATTTTTTAAAATATTTTTGTTCACATCATAGTTTTTTAATTGAGACCATGGGTCCTTAAAATAGGCCTATAAATAAAAAAAATAATTTGTATTATTATTATTGTAACTTTTATTTTCAATACTATATAAATATTATTTTACTTAAAGTATTTTTAATATTTTTCACATTTATTGTATTGATGCCAATTCACATTATGTTTAAAATGTATTGTACCCATTGTGACATGGGTCCTTAAAATGTGCTTATAAATAAACAAATAATTAGTATTATTATTACTATTATTATTTTAATACTGTATAAATATTTTCGAATTATTTAAAATATTTTTAATTGTTATTAGATTTTATTATTTTTCATTAATGCCAATTCACAAAATTAAAAAAAAAAAGTTTTTGTTTACCGTCGTTTTTAAAAAATAATAATAATAATAAAAAATATTTTTAATTAATTGAAAATATGCCTATGAACAAAATAATCAATGTTATTGTATTTAATACTATATACATAGTTCAAAAATATATCTTTGAATCTTAAAATGTTGGGTAAATGGTAATTTTATGATTAAATGTTATTTTCAAAATATATTTTTGTCGATTGTTATTTTATTGGTCATTTAGGATTTTTCATGTATTTGTGTACAAATTTTGCATGGACTTTAAATCCTTTAAAAAATATTTTCAACATCATTTTTTTGTTTTTTTATTTATTGTTTACCGTCGTTTAAAAAAAAATGTTTTTAGTTCATTAAAAATGATATTAATTCATTAAAAAATGTGCCTGTAAATAAAATAAACACTAATCAATGTTATTATACATACAAATTGCTTGTGCGCGGACTTTAAATCCTTTTAAAAATATTTTCAACGTCATTTTTTTTTTTTAAATGTCTTGTTTACCGTTTAAGAAATGTTTTTAAATTCATTAAAAAAAATTAATTACAATTGTATAAAATAATTAATGTTATATTTAATACTATATATATGTTTCAAAAAATATATTTTTGTATGTTAATTTTTTTAGGTAAATTATCATTTTACTGATATTATTTTAAATATATATAATAATAATTATATATATATATATATATTATTTAAAATAATGTATTTTTAATTCCTATTATTTATTTCTCATGTTGTATTGTGTAAATGTTATTTTCAAAATATATTCTTATATATTTTAGTCAATCGTTATGTTATTGAAATATTTGTGATTATTTTTCATGTATTTGTGTACAAATTATTTGACCACGGACCTTTTTTTAAATCCTTTGTTTAAAAAATATTTTCAACATTTTCTCTCCCGCCTGCCTTGCCAGCAGCGCTTTGGCGCCACCCTCCTCCGCCATGCTGGTGCCCGCGCTGCACCCCGAGCAGCTCTTCGCCCTCTCCCCGTCGCCCCCCTGCCTGGCGTACATGGCCCCGCCCTCTGTGGTCATGCTGTACAAGCCGCCCCCCAGGAGCCCGGCAGAGGGGCCCGCAGAAAGCCCCGGGTTGCCTGGGGATGGGAGGAAAAGGAGGAGGGAGGAGGAGGACGAGGAGGAGGAGGTGGCAGGGAAGAGAAGCCAAGTAAGTGTCGGTCTGTTGCCACCTCTAAATGCTAGCTTGTTAGCATGCTAACTGTTAGCATTTTCAAATGTTAGCATTTTCAAATGTTTGCTGTTATACTTGTATAAAAATGCAACATTTTTTATACGACATGGTGTAGAATCATTAGAGAACTGCCCAGGCCATTATTGGTATTTCCTCTTTTCTGGTCATGTATTAGCATGCTAACGTTAGCATTTTTGTTCATTGTGTATGTTTAAAGTATGCTAATGTCGCCTATATTAGCATGTTAACGTTAGGCATGCAAATGATTTTATACTAGCATTTTTGCTAATTGTATTTGTTTTAGCGTGCTAATGTTTGTATGCTAGCATTTTAGTTCATTTTGTATGTTTAAAGTATGCTAACTTCTATATTGCATTGTTAATGTTAGGTATGCCAATGTTTTTATACTAGCATTTTTGCTCATTGTATTTGTATTAGCATGCTAATGTTTTTAGGCTACCTTTTTGTTAATTTTGTGTGTTTAAAGTATGCTAACTTCTCCCATATTAGCATGTTAACGTTAGGTATGCTTGTGTTTTTATACTAGCATTTTTGCTAATGTTATTTCTGTTAGTATGCTAATGTTTTTAGGCTACCTTTTTGTTAATTGTGTATGTTTAAAGTATGTTAGCTTCTCCTATATTAGTATGTTAACGACCTAATCTTTTAATACTAGCATTTTTGCTATTCTATTTGTTTTTAGCAGGCTAATGTTTTTAGGCTACCTTTTTGTTAATTTTGCATGTTTAAAGTATGCTAACTTCTCCTATATTAGCATGTTAACGTTAGGTATGCCAATGTTTTAATACTAGCATTTTTGCTAATTGTATTTGTTTTAGCGTGCTAATGTTTTTAAGCTACGTTTTTGTTAATTTTGTATGTTTAAAGTATGCTAACTTCTCCTATATTAGCATGTTACCGTTAGGTATGCTTGTGTTTTTATACTAGCATTTTTGCTAATGTTATTTCTGTTAGTATGCTAATGTTTTAGGCTACCTTTTTGTTAATTGTGTATGTTTAAAGTATGTTAGCTTCTCCTATATTAGTATGTTAACGACCTAATGTTTTAATACTAGCATTTTTGCTATTCTATTTGTTTTTAGCAGGCTAATGTTTTTAGGCTACCTTTTTGTTAATTTTGCATGTTTAAAGTAGGGTAACTTCTCCTATATTAGCATGTTAACGTTAGGTATGCCAATGTTTTAATACTAGCATTTTTGCTAATAGTATTTGTTTTAGCGTGCTAATGTTTTTAGCCTAGCATTTTAGTAAATAACCAGTAAAAACGTAATGGATGGCTGGAAGACCGAACGGCACTTCTACTTCTGTTTCAAAGCTTTAAACGGCAAGACGCTTTAGCAAGTAAGAACTGTTTTAGTTATATTGTAAAACTCACAAACGTCGAATGAAGAATCCATACGAGTAGCAACGCTATGGACGGCTAGAAGACAAAATGATACTTCCGGTTCAAAGCCTTAAACAGTGGGAATTCACTAGCAAACTCGTCCAAAAAATGGCGCTATAGCACAAACAATGACACCCGGTTTAAGTGTCTTTGTCTCCTATATTAGCATGTTAACGTTAGGGATGCAAATGATTTTATACTAGCATTTTTGCTAATTTTATTTGTTTTAGCATGCTAATGTATTTAGGCTAGCGTTTTAGATGATTTTGTATGTTTAAAGTATGCTAAAGTCTCCTATATTAGCATGTTAACGTTAGGTATGCTGATGTTTTTATACTAGCATTTTTGGTAATTGCATTTGTTTTAGTTTTTATGCTAGCATTTTAGTTAATTTTGTATGTTTAAAGTATGCTAACGTCTCCTATATTAGCATTTTAACGTTAGGTATGCTAATGTTTTTATACTAGCATTTTTGCTAATTGTAATTGTTTTAGTGTGCTAATGTTTTTAGGCTAGCATTGTAGTTAATTTTGTGTTTTTAAAGTATGCTAACTTCTCCTATATTAGCATTTAACCTTAGGTATGCTGATGTTTTTGTACTAGCATTTTTGCTAATTGTATTTGTTTTCGCGTGGTAGTTAATTTTTAGCTAATTTTGTATGTTCAAAGTATGCTAGCGTCTCCTATATTAGCATGTTAACGTTAGGTATGGTAATGTTTTTGTACTAGCAGTTTTGCTAGTTATATTTGTTTTAGCATGCTAATGTCTTTAGGCTAGCATTTTAGATGACTTTGTATGTTTAAAGTATGCTAGCGTCTCCTATATTAGCATGTTAACGTTAGGTATGCTGATGTTTTTATACTAGCATTTTTGCCAATTCTATTTGTTTTCGTTTTTTATGCTAGCATTTTAGTTAATTTTGTATGTTTAAAGTATGCTAATGTCTCCTATATTAGCATGTTAACGTTAGGTATGCTTGTCATTTTGTACTAGCATTTTTGCTAATTGTATTTGTTTTAGCATGTTAATGTTTTTAGGGTACCTTTTTGTTAATTTTGTATGTTTAAAGTATGCTAACTTGTCCTATATTAGCATGTTAACATTAGGTATGTTAATGTTTTTAAACTAGTATTTTTGCTAATTGTGTTTATTTTAGTGTGCTAATGCTTTTAGGCTGGAATTTGAGTTAACTTTGTATGTTTAAAGTATGCTAACGTCTCCTATATTAGCATGTTAACATTAGGTATGCTAATGTTTTTATACTGGCATTTTTGCTAATTGTAATTGTTTTAGTGTGCTAATGTTTTTAGGGTAGCATTGTAGTTAATTTTGTGTTTTCGAAGTATGCTAACTTCTCCTATATTAGCATTTAACATTAGGTATGCTGATGTTTTTATACTAGCATTTTTGCTAATTGTATTTGTTTTAGCATGCTAAGGTTTTTAGGCTATCATTTTAGTTAATTTTGTATGTTTAAAATATGCTAACATCTCCTATTTTAGTATGTTAACGTCCTTGATATGCTAATGTTTTTAGAGTAGAATTTTTGGTAATTTTAGCGGTTTTAGTGAGCTAATGTTTTTAGGCTAGCATTTTAGTTACCTTTGTATATTTAAAGTATGCTAACGTCTCCTATATTAGCATGTTATTGTTAGGTATGCTAATGTTTTTAAACGGGCATTTTTGCTAATTGTATTTGTTTTAGCGTGCCAATGTTTTTAGGCTAGAATTTTAGATGACTTTGAATCTTTAAAGTATGCTAACGTCTCCTATATTAGCAAGCTAATGATTTTATGCTAGCATTGCTGCTAATTGTATTTGTTCTAGTATTTTAATGTTTTTATGTTAGCGTTTTTACTCACTGTACTCAATTAAACCTAAAAATCATGGCTTTTTCCATATTTGGCGCTTTGATAGAAGAATGCCAACTTTTCCTATGTCAGCATGCTAATGTTAGCATACTAGCGTTTTGCTTTTAGCTTCGATCAACCCCCGGCCAGAGACTCACAGCACAGGTGGCAGGCCCATCCAACTTCCTGTCAAAATTTTCTAGTTATTATCGTTTTACTATGTCAGGTTCAAACACTGATGTCATCTATTAAACAGACAAGAAGCAAGGAATCATGCAGAGACAAGAGAGCAATTTTGCTCAATGAGAAGAAACGTATTGGGCTGCGCCCTCAGTTACAGTTCCAACCTACGCTCTATTCAGTTTTGCTCAATGAGGAGAGACGTGTTGGGCTGCTCCCTCAGTTATAGTTCCAACCTATGTTCTATTCAGTTTTGCTCAATGAGGAGAGACGTGTTGGGCTGCGCCCTCAGTAACAGTTCCAACCTATGTTCTATTCAGTTTTGCTCAATGACGAGAGACGTGTTGGGCTGCGCCCTCATTTACAGTTCCAACCTATGCTCTATTCAGTTTTGCTCAATGAGGAGAGACGTATTGGGCTCCGCCCTCAATTACAGTTTCAACCTACGTTCTATTCAGTTTTGCTCAATGAGGAGAGACGTATTGGGCTCCGCCCTCAGTTACAGTTTCAACCTACGTTCTATTCAGTTTTGCTCAATGAGGAGAGACGTGTTGGGCTGCGCCCTCAGTAACAGTTCCAACCTATGTTCTATTCAGTTTTGCTCAATGAGGAGAGACGTATTGGGCTCCGCCCTCAGTTACAGTTTCAACCTACGTTCTATTCAGTTTTGCTCAATGAGGAGAGACGTGTTGGGCTGCGCCCTCAGTTACAGTTCCAACCTACGCTCTATTCAGTTTTGCTCAATGAGGAGAGACGTGTTGGGCTGCGCCCTCAGTTACAGTTTCAACCTACGTTCTATTCAGTTTTGCTCAATGAGGAGAGACGTGTTGGGCTGCCCCCTCAGTTACAGTTCCAACCTACGCTCTATTCAGTTTTGCTCAATGAGGAGAGACATATTGGGCTCCGCCCTCAGTTACAGTTTCAACCTACGTTCTATTCAGTTTTGCTCAATGAGGAGAGACGTGTTGAGCTGCGCCCTCAGTTACAGTTCCAACTTAAGCCCCTGGCAGCTATAAATGTTGCAACAGGTGTAACTGAACTGATTCCTGTCCCGTTTCCCGCAGAAAGAGAACCAAAGCGGCGTTCGCTCACTATCCTCCGACGAGAGCGTCCCGACCACCCAGCCCTCGCACTACCTCTACGTACCAAACAACGCAGGTAAAGCCACCATTTAAAAAAACGGCGAGCGTATTTTCCGGGACTTTTCTCAAATTTTATAAGCAAAAAAATGTTTTCCGTATATACAAGCCGCAGTTGTGAGGTGAGGTATTTTCACAGAAATATTCCGTAAATGTTTATTCACATACCTTCATTGTTTATGTTACAGGGCAGTAAAACGGTCGGTCGAACAAAACAGAAGCCAGCTCTCCAACCAGCTAAACAGACTCGAGAACTTTACTGAGGAATTTGGGGAACTCTAAACAATACAAAAAGAAGGCCCCTGTAAATTGATTAATACCAACACACTTTTTTAGCATATTAGCTAATGCTAACCACGCTAGCTTGATTTCATTACGATAGCACGTACAAACGTGTATGAAAGCACTCCTACAGACGTCACACACGGGACGCTTTAGTAAGTAAGAATACTTTTAGTTATATTGTAAAACTTACAAACATGACGGATTAAGAATCCATACAAGTAGAACGTTATGGATGGCTGGAAGATTAAATTGCACTTCTGCTTCCGGTTCAGAGCTTTTGTTTTTAGGCTACCTTTTTTGTTAATTTTGTATGTTTAAAGTATGCTAACTTCTTCTATATTAGCATGTTAATGTTAGGTATGCTAATGTTTTTATACTAGCATTTTTGCTAATTGTATTTGTTTCAGCATGCTAATGTTTTCATGCTAGCATTTAGTTACGTTTTGGTTTAAAATATGCTAACTTCTCCTTTATTAGCATGTTAATGTTAGGTATGCCAATGTTTCAATACGAGCATTTTTGCTAATTGTATTTGTTTTAGCATGCTAATGTTTTTAGGCTAGCACTTTAGTTGATTTTGTATGTTTAAAGTGCGCTAACTTCTCCTATATTAGCATGTTAACGATAGGTATGCTAATGTTTGTATGCTAGCATTTTAGTTAATTTTGTATGTTTAAAGTATGCTAACTTCTATATTGCATTGTTAATGTTAGGTATGCCAATGTTTTTATACTAGTATTTTTGCTAATTGTATTTGTATTAGCAGTTTTTAGGCTACCTTTTTGTTAATTTTGTATGTTTAAAGTATGCTAACTTCTCCTATATTAGCATGTTAACGTTAGGTATGCTTGTGTTTTTATACTAGCATTTTTGCTAATGTTATTTGTGTTAGTATGCTAATGTTTTTAGGCTACCTTTTTGTTAATTGTGTATGTTTAAAGTATGTTATCTTCTCCTATATTAGCATGTTAACGACCTAATGTTTTAATACTAGCATTTTTGCTAATTGTATTTGTTTTAGCAGGCTAATGTTTTTAGGCTACCTTTTGTTAATTTTTTATGTTTAAAATATGCTAACTTCTCCTATATTAGCATGTTAACGTTAGGTATGCCAATGTTTTAATACTAGCATTTTTACTAATTGTATTTGTTTTAGCGTGCTAATGTTTTTAGCCTAGCATTTTAGTACATAACCAGTAAAAACGTAATGGACGGCTGTAAGACCGAACGGCACTTCTACTTCCGGTTCAAAACTTTAAACGGCAAGACGCTTTAGCAAGTAAGAACTGTTTTAGTTATATTGTAAAACTCACAAACGTCGAATGAAGAACCCATACAAGTTGAAACGCTATGGACGGCTAGAAGACAAAATGATACTTCCGGTTCAAAGCCTTAAACAGTGGGAATTCACCAGCAAACTCGTCCAAAAAATGGCGCTATAGCACAAACAATGACACCCGGTTTAAGTGTCTTTGCATGATTTTAATGGAAACTATTTGCGGGGGTAAAAAATCCATAAATTAGCCACACCGTTTTGTAAGCCGCAAGGTACAAAGCGTAGGAAAAAAGCAGTGGCCTGACTCCACAGTAGTTCACGCCTGCTTATTTTTACCAAACTTGAGTTAGATTTTTAACTCTTTCTTGGGGCGGCACTCCTTCTCGGTTGGTAGAGCGGCAGTGCCAGCAACTTGAGGGTTGCAGGTTCGATCCCCACTCACTTTTGTTGTGTCCTTGGGCAAGACACTTCACCCACCTGCTCCCAGTGCCACCCACACTGGTTTAAAAGTACTTTGAGTCACTAGAGAAAAGCGCTATATAAATATAATTCACTTCACTTCTCCACACGTTGCAGGTCTGAAAAGTCTCAACTTCCTCCTCCCCTCTGGCCAGCCCCCGGCCCGCCTCCCCCTCACACCCGGCGCCGTTTCCCCCATGCTGCCCTACATCCTGGTGCCTTCGTCCGCCCTCTCCCACTACCCGCTGCTGGCTGACGGTGCCGACCCCAACCTGACTTTCAACCTGCCCGCCCACTTCATGGTGGCGGCGGCGGCGCCACAGGTAGGCCAGATGGCGCCCGTTTCCTCGCCGACGACGCCGGAACAAAACGGGCGGGGCGGCCGCAGGGCAGAGCTCGCCCATTCTCCCCCGGCGCACCCGCACGCCGGCCTTGCGACTACGCCGCTGCCATTGGTAAGGACCGACCCCGACTTGAAACCCTTCAATGTATCATAAGTGATACATACGTTCATAAGTATCATTAGTGGTACATACATTCATAAGTGAGACATATTTTCGTAAGTGATACATACGTTCATAAGTGATTCATTCTTTCATAAGTATCATTAGTGATACATACGTTCATACGTATTATAAGTGATACATATGTTCATATGTATCTTAAGTGATACATACATTCATATGTGATACATACGTTCATAGGTAT
This sequence comes from Nerophis ophidion, assembly GCF_033978795.1. Lineage (NCBI taxonomy): Eukaryota > Metazoa > Chordata > Actinopteri > Syngnathiformes > Syngnathidae > Nerophis > Nerophis ophidion. The sequence continues at coordinate 48,209,162 of NC_084620.1, read as the reverse complement.
CATTAGTGATACATACGTTTATAAGTGTCATAAGAGATACGTATGTTCATAAGTATCACAAGTGATACATATGTTCATGAATGGTACATACGTCCATAGGTATCATTAGTGATACAAACGTTCATAAGTATCATAAGTGATACATACGTTTATAAATATCATATGAGATACATACGTTCATAAGTGATACATACATTCATAAGTGATACATACGTTCATAAGTATCACTAATGATGCATACGTTCATAAGTATCATAAGTAATACATACGTTCATAGGTATCATTAGTGATGCATACGTTAATAAGTATCATAAGTGATACATATGTTCATAGGTGATACATACGTTCATAAGTGATTCATAAGTATCAAAAGTGATACATACGTTCATAAGTATCATAAGTGATACATACATTCATAAATATAAGTGATACATACATTCATAGGTATCATAAGAGATACATACGTTCATAAGTATAAGTGTTATACATTCATAAGTATCATAGGTGATACATACGTTCATAAGTCAGACATGTTCATAAGTGATGCATAAGTTCATAAGTATCATCAGTGATACATACATCTATAAGTATCATGAGTCATACATATGTTCATAAGTCGTTCATGCGTTCATAAGTTTCATTAGTGATACATACGTTCACAAGTATCATAAATCATACATATGATCATAAGTCGTACATGCGTTCATAAGTATCATTAGTGATACATACGTTCATACGCATCATAGGTGATACATATGTTCGTAAGTATCATAAGAGATACATACATTCATAAGTATCATAAGTGATACACACATTCATTAGTGTCATTAGTGACACATACGTTCATAAGTATCATAAGTGATACATGCGTTTATAAGTAACATAAGTGATACATACGTTTTTGAGCCCGTTTCTGAAAGCCTGGGAAAAAAATGGGCTTCGATATATTACATATTTATTCATGTATTTTTGTTAAATGCTTCAACTTGTGCAGGGTGTACCCCGTCTTCCGCCCGATTGTAGCCGAGATAGGCTCCAGCGCCCCCCGCGAGCCCAAAAGGGACAAGCGGTAGAAAATGGATGGATTTTAAAACTTTTAATATTAATCATAATCAAATAATCGTCATGCCAATGATATTGTTATATACTGCATTACAAAACTATTTTTGTAACAGAATCTCTCGTCCGTCTGCAGACCCCGCACACTCCCAAGGAAACCCCCGCAACATCTTCTAGAGCCTTCTTCCAGACCCCCGGCACCACCGTGGAAGGCAGCGGCGGCCCGCCTGCAGCCCGAAGGCGGGGCTCGGCACAGAGGAGACTGGACGTCAGCCATCCTTCCGCCTGATGCTGACAATCAGCAGTCAGGTGTGCTCTTTCGGAAGATACACTTTAGCACGCTCACGCGTCTGATTTGACCCCTAAACTTGCACCGTATTTTCCAGACTACATAAGCCACACCCACTACATATTCGAATAAATAAATATTTTCCATATAGAAACCGCAGATATATATATATGTGTTGCAAAACGACTTATTTGCACGGAAATGTTTATTTACATACCTTTCCAAACAGTGTCTGTAACAGGGCAGTAAAACGGGTGATCAAACAAAACAGAAGTCACGGCCACGGACCAAATAGCTGCGCAACAGATTCGATAACACCACGGTGATGTTTTGGTGGATTTACTGAGGAATATGTGTAACTGGAACGACGTAAAAAGAATGCCACTGTAAGTTAGCTAATGCTAACACAGACCTCGCTGACGTGTTAGCATATTAGCCTACGCCACCTTAATTGCATTATGATAGCACGTGCGAATGTGCATAAAAACACACGTGACAAATGAGAATTGTTTTAGTTACATTGTAAAATGTACACACGTCTACTTCCGGTTCGAAGCTTTAAACAGCCAGCAGCACCCGAAGTGAGCGAACCGGTCCAAAAGATGGCGCTATGGCACAAGCAATGTTGCGGTTGAGTGAGACGTATTTGCGAAATGACAATTGTTTTAGTTCAATTGTAAAACTTAACAAACGTTGGAGCGACGAGTGAAAAATCCTTTCGAGCAGAAATTGGCGGTTTTACTTCCGGTTAAAGGCATTAAGTATATTTTCAACCTTATCACAAATGATAACACAACTTTACAGTGTTTTTGCTTATGTTGAATGAAAACTATCAAACAAATTAGCAAAAAATAATCCATAAAATTCGCTGCACCGTTTTATAAGACGCGAGGTTCAAAGCGTAGTAAAAAATGTTTCCCCCTATACTGTGATTGGATATCGCCACTACAAGCCTTAATAGATCCTCCCAAATTGAAGTCAAGCTACCTAATTCCCGATCATCCCAAACATTCATATTTATATGTTTTATCTAATATATATTCCATGAATGCAAGCACTAACTGTATGATTGACTGTCAAGCATTATTATTATTAATATTAATAAATGTATGTTTCCTTTTATTTCTGACATGACTGTGAAGATAACTTAATGGAAAAAAGTGTTTACAGCCTGTGTGTCAGTAACGCTCTCGTGATGCATTCAGGTACTTGAATCCTTTTGACTTTACCGTAGGAGTATACATTACTGTAAAGATCCTTTTAAACTGAATATTTCCACTGAGCGCAAAACCGCCAAAGCTGGGGAATAAGTGCCTTTAATGTTTTTTTTTTGTGTAAAAATGGTGCTTTTATTTTTATTGTCCGAGCACATTTTTCTTCAGGTTTATTTAGGGAGTTGCCATGGTAAATAACTTCCTCTTCGCCAAAATAACGGTGCTGTGTACTGACGAGGCCACTTTGAAGCGTTGGGGAGAACCACACCGCGCCAAAGTGTGTTTTTTTTTTGTACAGTTTCTAGAATGTTTGTTCAACGGCTAGATTGAAGATTGTACTGATTGGCTGCCAATGACTGTCAAATACTTCAATAAAGTACAAATATACTAAAGTGATGTGTTTTCTTCCCCCCCCATGTTTAGTGACATGCTAATTCTTATTTTTTACACTTTTTTTTCGACTTATTAACCTTATACCACCCATTGTATCATAAGTGTGTTTTTCAACCCAGTTCTGGCGTGCCACATCATTTTATTTTTATACTCCCCCCCCCCACCCCCCCCCAAATTCCATTGTATGTTGTATTCTTCTGACACCACCAAATGTCAGTATGAGTGTCCACATAAGCGGCCATAAGACCCCAATTCAGTTGTGTACATAATTTTGGAAATAAGAGCTGAATCGTGCTGTCCACACATGTGGCCACCTTAAGCCTATAGAGGTTTTAGGACATGGTTTCCGTGGCTTATTAACCTTATACCACCTAATATATCAGGTGATACATATGTTTTTCAGCCCAGTTCTGGCCCGCCACAACATTTTAATTTTACACTTTTTTTAAACCAAATTCCATTGTACGTTATACTCTTCTGACACCACCAGATGGCAGTATGAGTGTCCACTTAAGCGGCCATAAGATCCCAATTCAGTAGTGTACCTAATTTTGGAAATAAGAGCTAAAATGTGCTGTCCACGCATGTGTCCACCTAAGCCGTTAGAGGTTTTAAGACATGGTTTCTGCGGCTTATTAACCATAAAACACCCACTGTATCATAAGTGATACATATGTTTTTCAGCCCAGTTCTGGCCCGCCACATAATTTTATTTTTACACTTTTTTTTCAAACTCCATTGTATGTTATACTCTTCTGACACCACCAGATGGCAGTCCAAGTGTCCACATAAACGACCATAAGACCCCAATTCAGTTGTGTACATAATTTTGGAAATAAGAGCTAAAAGGTGCTGTCCACGGATGTGGCCACCTATGCCTTTAGAGGTTTAAAGACATGGTTTCCACGGCTTATAAACCCTATATCACCCAATGTATCAAATGTTATATATATGTTTTTCAGGCCAGTTCTGGCCTGCCACATCATTTTATGTGGTCCAGCAAAAGCCTGGAAAAAATGTTTCAATAAAATGCTTATTTTATTTATTCATTTTTACTAAATGCATTCGTTCTTTTTTTATTTTGACATAAAAAATGCATATCTTAAACTTTTAGCATTGATCATAATCAAATAATCATCATGCCATTGATATTGTTGTATACTGTATTACAAAACAATCTTTGTGAGATAAAAAAACAATAGTTAAATATCTGCCTGTCCCCTTTATTTATGATTTTAAAGCAAATTATACATTTAAAAAAAATTCAAAAAATTTCGATGAATCACAGGTTATTACCTGCATGCATAATGTATTTTTTTTAAAGCGGCCCTTTGCAAGCAGCCGTTACTGCAATGTGGCCCTCAACGAAAACGACTTTGACACCATCAGTTTAATTAGTAGTGTCCTAAAAAGCCTGATGTATCAAAAAAGAGACATGCATTTACACATATAATCCACAAGAGGGCAGTAATTGACTTATCAGAGCAGGGCTGCCCACACTTTTTCTGCAGGCGAGCTACTTTTCCATTGACCAAGTCAAGGGGATCTACTTCATTCCTATATATATATATATATATATATATATATATATATATATATATATATATATATATATATATATATATATATATATATATATATATATATATATATATTTATTTATGAAAGAGACATTTTTAACAAGATAAAGGTGTTTAATGGTGATACAAGCATGTCTAACACATATAAATTCATTTCTATCATGAAAACACGAATATTAGTTGGTTGATGACTTGCATTAACTGGAATACATACATTCATTAGTGATACATACGTTCACAAGTATCATAAGTGATACATACGTTCATAAGTATCATTAGTGATACATATGTTCACAAGTGATACATACATTCATATGCATCAGAAGTGAGACATAAGTTCATAGGTAATACATATGTTTATAAGTATCATAAGTGGTACATAGCTTCATAAGTGATACATAGCTTCATAAGTGATACATAAGTATCATAATTGATACACACCTTCACAAGTACCATTAGTGATACATACGTTCATAAGTGATACATATGTTCATAAGTATCATAAGTGATACATACATTGATTAGTATCATTAGTGATACATATGTTCATAAGTATCATAAGTGATACATACATTGATTAGTATCATTAGTGATACATACGTTCATAAGTGATACATATGTTCATAAGTGATATGTATGTTCAAAAGTATCATAAGTGATACGTACTTTCATAAGTATTATTAGTGATACATATGTTCATAAGTATCAATAATGATACATATGTTCAAAAGTATCATTAGTGATACATATGTTCATAAGTGTCAGACTCAGACAGTAGTGCTGATAATATAGTAGAATATAGTAGAATTTTCTCACTTCAACTTATATATATCAATATCATATTAATACATATGCATATATTAATATACAAATATAAATGTGATAAATAATTTGTATAAATGCGTATTAGTAAATATATTTTGGAGATTTGAAAATATATACAAATGAAATTTATAAATATAAAAATGTGATTTGCAAATAAATCAAGAATTTGTACAAATAAAGGTGTATTTTTGAATATATATATAGATGAAACAGTATTGTGGGCCAATTTTATTTCACTAAATACTAACAGTTAATGTAAACTTTTCAACTATTCAATATTATCATTGCCAGAGGCGTTTCTGGGTGTTGTTGATAAATGGCTTTCGCTTTGCATAGAAGAGTTTTAACATGCACTTACAGAAGTAGCGACAGTAGTCTTCTGAAGTGTTCCTGAGCCCATGTGGTGATATCCTTTACACACTGATGTCGCTTTTTGATGCAGTCCTGCCAGAGGGATTGAAGGTCACGGGCAATTCAATGTTGGTTTTCAGCCATGCTGCTTACATGCAATGATTTCTCCAGATTCTCTGAACCTTTTGACGATATTACGGACCGTAGATGGTGAAATCCCTAAATTCCTTGCAATAATAGCTCATTGAGGAATTTGGTTCTTAAACAATTTGCTCACACATTCGTCTACAAAGTGGTGACCCTCTCCCCGTCCTGGTTTGTGAACGACCGAGCACTTCACGAAAGCTGCTTTTTATACGCAATCATGGCACCCACCTGTTCCCCAATTAGCCTGTTTGATCACCTGTGGGATGTTCTAAGTAAGTGTTCGATGAGCATTCCTCAACTTTCTCAGTCTTTTTTGCCACTTGTGCCAGCTTTTTTGGAAACATTTTGCAGGCATCAAATTCCAAATGAGCTATATAAATATATATATAAAATGTATGAGAAACTCTTTAAATAAATCGATTGCATGTTCTGTCCAGCAGGGGGCAGTAAAGTCCATAGTTAATATAGAGATAGAGATGCCTAAAACCAAAGTCCTATTTCCGGTCATTATTTTCCCAAATGTCTGTGAAATCTCTTAACTTTGCACATACCAAGAATATAGTACATTATTATAATACATTACATATGTGGTATTCAATACAAAATGAAAAAAAAAAAATCACATTATTATTCGCGAAGTTCGTCCATCCATCCAGTTTTACCGCTTTCCCGGGGTTTAGCTTAATGCCAAGAAAACCTGGCAGCACCTGAACGCAGCAGTGTTGCCTTCACGGCCCTGAAGCCCCACCCACTCACGGTGGGTTAAAAAAAAGGAGTCCGCGGTGTCGTCACGGTTCCACTGCAGCGAAGCAAGCTGACTTCTCTTTGGAACTTTGCCACTTTCTAGCATCTGGACCTGACTACTTTCCGGAAAACATCCTCGAAAAAAGGTATTTTCATGCCGGGGACGTCAAATGTTGACGTAAAACTGTCAAATTGTCGAACATCTCAGATACGTGACTCTGTCCATTGAGCAACAACTTTGGGTTTAAACCTGTTTAAACCTTCAATAATGTTTAAAACTACCCGCCAATGACACGAATCATTTAAAATTAGTCGCTTTTGACGTTTTATCTTGCATATTTACATCCAATAAGTCAGCTAAGAAGACGCCATAAGTTAGCTTAACCACGCGAAATACTTACAAATGTCGGCCCTTTTTTAAAATAAATATTTAATTCTTGGGCGTGAAATGTTTGCAAACTCACCAAAGCAGCGGGAAAACACAAACTAGTCAATTTTCTGACTATTGTATTGTAATGTTTGTGTGAAAGTGTCGGAACAATGAAGTAGTTTTTGGCGAGCACATGATTCTTATTACCTGATAATAATCATTAGTGCGTGATTGCTCATTTAAAGCAGGGCTGTCAACAAAATAAAAGCATGCTAGGGTCAGTTTCACATGTTTGATTTTCAAAATAAACATATGTATTCTTTTTTCCAGTCCAACATTTTTTTTTAAATATTCATATATTTTTTTCAATGTTTTAATCTCTTTTAATGTTTAATGTTTGCAAATCAATATTCCCCCCCCCCCCCCCAAAAAAAATGTTCAAAGTGGAATACTTGATGTGCAATAATTCATAACATCATCGATATTAATTTAAAAAACATTTTCAGGAACGATATTTAAAAACAGTTTTAAAAGTCCTCTTAAAATTTTAATTGTAAAAATTCTACAAAAAATAAGACAAACGTGTTTTTAATTTTTAATGGGTTGTTTTTGTTTTATGAAAAAAAAAGAGGAATATTTTCCGCAAATATATTTCAAAGACTATTTCATGTAAACTTAAGTGAGCCTTGAATATGTCAATAATTCATAACATCATTGATTTTCATAAAAATATGAAAATCAGCAGGAATATTTAAAAAGAGTTTTAAAAAATCTGACTAAAAATGTAATTGTACAAATTATGACTTTTTAAATAAATCATAACATTATCATTTTCATTTGAAAAACATTTTCAGCAATGATATTTAAAAACAGTGAAAATCCTACTAAAATTGTAAAAATGATAAAAATGTTAAAAATAAGTCAAACATTTTTTATGGGTTGTTTTTGTTTCATATATATATATATATATATATATATATATATACAAACTCAGTTTCCATATGAGATGGGAAATTGTGTTAGATGTAAATATTAACGGAATAAAATGATTTGCAAATCCTTTTCAATAGTCAGTTGAATACACTACAAAGATGTTCAAACTCATAAACTTTTTTTTTTGTGCAAATAATAACTTAGAATTTCATGGCTGCAACACGTGCCAAAGTAGTTGGGAAAGGGCATGTTCACCACTGTGTTACATCACCTTTTCTTTTAACAACACTCAAACGTTTCGGAACTGAAAAAAATAATTGTTGAAGCTTTGAAAGTGGAATTCTTTCCCATTTTTGGTATATCTAGAGCTTCAGTCGTTCAACAGCATTCGTTTTTTACGCTTCATAATGCGCCACACATTTTCGATGGGAGACAGGTTTAGACTGCGGGCGGGCCACAAAAGTACCCGCACTCTTTTTTTTTTACAAAGCCACGCTGTTGTAACACTTGTCTTGCTGAAATAAGCAGGGGCGTCCATGATAACGTTGCTTGGATGACAACATATGTTGCTCCAAAACCTGTATGGACCATTCAACATTAATGGTGCCTTCACAGATGTGTAAGTTACCCATGCCTTGGGCACTAATACACCCCCATACCATCACACATGCTGGCTTTTGAACTTTGTGCCTATAACAATCCGAATGGTTATCTTCCTCTTTGTTCTGGAGGACACCACGTCCTCTGTTTCCAAATATAATTTGAAATGTGAACTTGTCAGACCACAGAACACCTTTACACTTTGCATCAGTCCATCTTGGATGAGCTCGGGCTCAGCCAGGCCAGCGGCGTTTTAGGATATTGTTGATAAATTGGTTTGGCTTTGCATAGTAGAGTTTTAACTTGCACTTACAGATGTAGCGACCAACTGTAGTTACTGACAAGTGGTTTTATGAAGTGTTCCTGAGCCCATGTGGTGATATCCTTTACACACTGTCATTTTTTGATGCAGTACCGCCTGAGGGATCACAAGTCCATAATATCATCGCTTACCTGCAGTGATTTCTCCAGATTCTCAGAACTTTTTGTTGATTTTACAGACCGTAGATAGTAAAATCCCTTAATTCCTTGCAATAGCTCGTTGAGAAATGTTGTTCTAAAACTGTTCGACAATTTGCTTACAAAGTGGTGACCCTCACCCCATCCTTGTTTGTGAATTACTTAGCATTTCATGGAAGCTGCTTTTATACCCAATCATGGCACCCACCTGTTCCAAATTAGCCTGCACACCTGTGGGATGTTCCAAATAAGTGTTTGATGAGCATTCCTCAACTTCATCAGTGTTTATTGTTACCTTTCCCAACTTCTTTGTCACGTGTTGCTGGCATCAAATTCTAAAGTTAATGATTATTTGCAACAACAAAAAAATGTTTATCAGTTTGAACATCAAATATGTTGTCTTTGTAGCATATTCAACTGAATATGGGTTGAAAATGATTTGCAAATCATTGTACACAATTTCCCAACTCATATGGAAACGGGGAAAAAAATCGATTTGAATACGAATCGCCACTCTCACGTAATGCGATTCAGAATCGATTCTTATTTTAAAAAAAAATCTTTTTTTTTTTTTTTTTAATCAATCCAACAAACCACTACACAGCAATACCATAACAATGCAATGCAATGCAATTCCAAAACCAAACCTGACCCAGCAACACTCAGAACTGCAGTAAACAGAGCAATTGAGAGGAGACACAAACACAACACAGAACAAACCAAAAGTAGTGAAACAAAAATGAATATTATCAACAACAGTATCAATATTAGTTATAATTTCAGCATAGCAGTGATTAAAAATCCCTCATTGACATTATCATTAGACATTTATTAAAAAAAATTAAAAAAGAACAATAGTGTCACAGTGGCTTACACTTGCATCGAATCTCATAAGCTTGACAACACACTGTGTCCAATGTTTTCACAAAGATAAAATAAGTCATATTTTTGGTTGGTTTAATAGTTAAAACTAATTTACATTATTTTTATCAGTTGATAAAACATTGTCCTTTACAATTATAAAAGTTTTTTTTAATAAATGTACTACTCTGCTAGCATGTCAGCAGACTGGGGTAGATCCTGCTGAAATCCTATGTATTGAATGAATACAGAATCGTTTTGAATCGGAAAAATATCGTTTTTGAAACGAGAATTGCGTTGAATCGAAAAAATTGATATATAATCGAATCGACATTGAATCGAATCGTGGGACACCCCAAGATTCGCATCCCTAATATAAATATATATATGTATGTATGTATGTGTGTGCGTGTGTGTGCGTGTGTGTATAGACACGTCTCCATCACGATAACAACGAAGTAAAAAGAGTAAACAAACGCTGGCGTCTTTTTCTGCTGCCAGAAATGTGCTGTGAAGCTTCATAAAAGACTGAAAAACTGGGGATCTTTTTCCATGTCTGACCTTGTTTGCAAAGTGAAAAATTTGAGATGTGTGCAGTTACATCACGCCCGAAAAGGAGGATGAAGCAGAGCTTATTTTAATCCTACAGTAGTTATACGGTTGTTTTGTACCTGGTACTAGTTCACAATGGTAAGACGCATAAAAACAGCAACAGAAAATGATAAAACCTTGATAAAAATGCGGCACGTGGAATAAAGGAGCAAACAGGTGAAAAGTAACGAGATAAAGTTGCAATGTCGAATTATTAAAAGAATCGACACAATTTAACTTGAATTTTTTTGCGCTTTATATCTGAGTCCCAGGAACGTTGGCCCACACCCCCACAGTGCTGACACATTCCTCAGGGTATTAATCTGTCCTTTACACCAGGACCCCAGGGTGGGATCTTTTTTTTTATACCCAGGAACGCTGAGAAGTGAGCAATAATAATAATCATAATAATGATATTATCAATATTAATGATAATAATAATGACAGAACATTTCCTCTCCATAAATGAGGCTCAGAAGACAAAAGTATGACAACAACTCTCACAATGTCATCAATTAACACCATAATGACAACATTACAATACAGTAGCATAGTAGACCTAAGTATTAATCAATACCACCATAATGACAACCTTACAATACAGTAGCGTAGTAGACCTAAGTATTAATCAATACCAGCATAATGACAACATTAAAATACAGTAACGTAGTAGACTTAGGTATTTGTCAAATGCCACCATAATGACAACATTAAAATACAGTAGCGTAGTAGACCTACGTATTCATCAAGTATCACCGTAAATATCAACATTGCAATACTGTAGTGTAGTAGACCTAAGTATTCCTCAATACCAGCATAATGACAACATTAAAATACAGTAGCGAAGTAGACCTAGGTATTCATCAAGTACCAGCATAATGACAACATTAAAATACAGTAGCGTAGTAGACCTAGGTATTCGTCAAGTGCCACCATAATGACAACATTAAAATACAGTAGCAAAGTAGACCTAGGTATTCGTCTAGTGCCACCATAATGACAACATTAAAATACAGTAGCAAAGTAGACCTAGGTATTCGTCTAGTGCCACAATAATGACAACATTAAAATACAGTAGCGAAGTAGACCTAGGTATTCGTCAAGTGCGACCATAATGAGCAACATTCAAATACAATACACATATTAAAACTGATGTAATGATAATATATAATAATAATGCAGGTATAGCCTTTGAAATGCAATCAACTTGTATTTCTCGCATATTTTAACATTGTAATTTAGATGTAGACTTTACATACCAAGTTAAATAATAACACATTGTATCTTAGTTGTTTATGTTCAACATGAATATTGTATCTTAGTAGTTTATGTTTAATGTGAATACTGTATCCTATTGTTTATGTTCAATGTGACTAATGTATCTTAGTAGTTTATGTTCCATGTGAATACTGTATCTTAGTAGTATGTTCAATGTGAATACTGTATCTTAGTAGTATGTTCAATGTGAATACTGTATCTTGGTGGTTTATATTCAGTGTGAATACTTTAGCTTAGTTTGTTTGATGTGAATACTGTATCTTAGTACTTTGTTTAAAATGAATACTGTATCATAGTAGTTTATATTTAAAGTTTATAGTGTAGCTTAGTAGTTTATGTTCAATGTGAATACTGTATCTTAGATGTTTATATCTAATGTGAATAGTGTATCTTAGTAGTTTGTGTTCACTGTGAATACTTTCGCTTAGTTGTTTGTCTAATGGGAATACTGTAGTAGTTCATGTTCAAGGTGAATAGTGTAGCTTAGTAGTTTATGTTTAATGTGAATACTGTAACTTAGTAGTTTATGTTCAATGTGAATACTGTATCTTAGTAGTTTATGTTTAATGTCAATACTGTATCGTAATAGTTTATGTTTAATGTCAATACTGTATCTTAACATTTTATGTTCAATGTGAATACTTTCGCTTAGTTGTATGTTTAATGTGAATAATGTATCTTAGTAGTACATGTTCAATGTGAATACTGCATCTTAGTAATTTATGTTTACTGTGAATACACTATCTTTGTAATTTGTGTTCAGTGTGATTACTGTATTTTAGTAGTTTGTTTGATGTGAATACTGTATCTTGTTTGTTTGATGTGAATACACTATCTTTTTAATTTGTGTTCAATGTGAATACTGTATCTTAGTAGTTTGTTTTATGTTAGTAGACTATCTTTGTATTTTATGTTCAGAGTGAATACTGTACCTTTGTAGTTTATGTTCAATGTGAATCCTGTACCTTAGTATTTTATGTTAATGTGAATACTGTATCTTATTGTTTATGTTCAATGTTAATACTGTACATTAGTAGTTTGTTTAATGTGAATACTGTATCTTAGTAGTTTATGTAATGTGAATACTGTATCTTATTGTTTATGTTCAATGTTAATACTGTACATTAGTAGTTTGTTTAATGTGAATACTGTATCTTAGTTTATGTTCAATGTGAATACTGTATCTTGTTTATGTTCAATATGAATATTGAATCTTAGTAGTTTGTTTGATGTGAATACTGTATCTTAGTTTATGTTCAATGTGAATACTGTTTCTTAGTAGTTTGTTTAATGTGAATACTGTGTCTCAGTTGTTTGTTTGATGTGAATACTGTATCTTAGTTTATGTTCAATATGATAACTGTATCTTAGTAGTTTAGACGGTAACGTGTTTATACAAGTTTAGATTGGGTATGATATTTCTCAATAGGGAAAGGCATTGACTCTTGTTTTCATGTTAGCATTTAAGCTAATGCTAGTTCTTCCATAAGTGTATAAAAATGCATTTATCAATCAGGTTTTTTAATCATTTTAATTTGGTACAATAATAACCCCAACATATTATTATTAATCATGTTATAATTGATCATTATTAAAGTTTATGTGTGTGTGGAAAAAGTAGAATTGATCAGTTTTCGGAGTTTACATTTCATGTTTTGGCTTTATGTGACGCCATCACGGCCTCTTCCAACCTCTTGTCCTCAGGATTACCCACAATGCCGAGGTGGGGCGGAGGCAACACGTGCACGGCGTGCGGCGGCACGGTGTACCACGCCGAGGAGGTGCAGTGTGACGGAAAGAGTTTCCACAAGCACTGCTTTCTCTGCAGTAAGTAGCCAGCGCCGCACTGAGCGTGTCTGTGTCGGGCTTTCACGAGGAGAGAGCACCGACCGGTACCGGCACCAGCACCGGTACCGGTACTGGTCTCACAGCTGTGTGCAATGATCTCACACACACACGTCACACACGCTGGCAGCCAGGAAGTAGTCAGAGCTTACAAAGCTCTCTTTGTGCTCATGTGTCTTTGCCCCCACTTCTCCACTTGTACAGCCAGGACACAGTTGCCCTCACAAAGCATCAGAAATCTCATTTTGGTATTGAACTCAGGACGAGGCACGTGCACTAACCCCTGTTCCACCGTCCTGGGTCTCATCCGAGAAATATTATCACACGTGTGCAACTTCTAAATGTTTATATGATCTTGCATAATTTCATCATACTGTACATACATTAATCATACTGTACATACAGTGTATGATCTTTAAAGATCTAATCACGCTCTACATAATGTAATCAGTGTGCATTATTTAATCATACTGTACTAACAATATATTCTTTTAATGCTCTAATCATACTCTACATTAATTATACTGTATGTACAGTACATGATTTCAATGCTGCAATTGTACTGTACACAATGGAATCACACTATGTACAGTATATGATCTTTCATAACTAAATCATACTGTACATACAGTACGTGATCTTTCATAATTCATTCATACCTTTCATAATTTAATCATACTGTACATACAGCATATGCTCTTTAAAGATCTACTTTTACTGTACATAATTTAATCACACTGAACCTAAGTTAATCATACTGTGCATACAGTTTATGATCTTTATCTACTCATATTGTACATAATTGAACATACAGTACATAATTTAATTATACTGTATGTACAGTATATGATCGTTCATAATTTAATCATACTGTACTTACAGTATATAATCTTTCATAATTTGACCATACTGTACATCATTTAATCATACTGTGTGTATATTATATGATCTAATTATACTGTACATTACGTAATCCTACTGTACATCATTTAATAATACTGCACATACAGTATATGAATTTTAATGGTGTAATTATACTGTATATAATGTAATCATACTGCACATACAGTATATACTTCATAATTTAATCTTACTGTACATAATTTAATCAAACTGTACATATAGTATATGATCTTTCATAATCTATTCATACTGTACTTAATTTAATCATACTGTATGTACAGTACATGATCTTTAATGCTCTAATATTGTACATGATTTAATCATACTGTACATACCGAATATGATCTTTAATAATTTAATCATAATGTGCATAATTTAATTATACTGTATGTACAGTATATGCTCATTAAAGATCTAATCATAATGTGTGTACAGTATATGATTGTTCATAATTTAATCATACTGTACTTACAGTATATCTTTCATAATTTGATCATACTCTGTATATTATATGATCTAATTATACTATACATTATGTAATCCTACTGTACATTTAATAATACTGTACATATAGTATATGAATTTTAATGGTGTAATCATACTGTACATAATGTAATCATACTGCACATATTTTAATCATACTGCACACACAGTATATACTTCAATTTAATCATACTGTACATTTATATGATCTTTCATAATTTCTTCGTACTGTACTTAATTTAATCATACTGTATGTACAGTACATAATCTTTAATGCTCTAATATTGTACATTTAATTATACTGTACATACCGAATATGATCTTTAATAATTTAATCATAATGTACATAATGTAATCATACTGTATGTAGAGTAAATGATCTTGATTTATTCATGCTGTACATAATTTGATCATACTGTATGTACAGTATATGATCTTTCGCAATTTCACCATACTGTACATAATTTAATCTTACTCTGCAAACAGTATATGATTATTAATGCTCTAATCATACTGTACATACAGTACATATTTCTTAATTTATTCATACTGTACATACTTTGATCATACTGTACTTTGAGTATATCGTTCATAATGTCATCATGCTGTACATAATTTGCTCGTACTGTATGTACAGTACAGTCTTTCACAATTGAATCATACTGTACATAATTTAATCATACTATGTGTACGGTTTATGATTATTAATGCTCTAATTATACTGTACATAATGTAATCATACTGTCCATACAGCATGCAATCTTTCAGAATAGAATCATACTGTACATCCTGTTATCATACTGTACGTAAAGTACATGACCTCAGCACCCGAGTGACGGACCAACGCTGTGTTCATTAACGAGACAAAACAACAACGACAAGCTGAACTGTCCCGTATGTGCTGCTCTGCCAACATGTACGCCAAAAGAAGTGGCTTAGGCGCCCTCACAAAGCATCAGAAATCCTTAACTAGAATAAATGTGTGTGTGTGTGTGTGTCAGTGGTGTGCAGGAAGGGTCTGGACAGCACCACAGTGGCCATCCATGACCGGGAAGTGTACTGCAGGTCATGTTACGGCAAGAAGTACGGCCCCAAAGGGTACGGCTACGGTCAGGGTGCGGGGACTCTCAACATGGACCGAGGAGAACGACTGGGCATCAAAGCAGACCAGTAAGATCACGCCGCGAAGCACGTTGCCAAAATAAAATTCCCAAAGTCGGTGAAACCTTTCCCAAACGTGGCCTCCCGACAGGAACCCGAGTCACAAGCCCACCACCAACCACAACCCCTCCAAGTTTGCACACAAGTTTGCAGGCTCAGAGAAGTGTGCTCGTTGCGGGGACTCGGTCTACGCCGCCGAGAAGGTCATGGGAGCGGGCAAGGTGAGGTCACATGGTGCATGAACACCGTGTTTATGTACACACCCCAAAGCAGTGAAGTTGTCACGTTGTGTAAATGGTAAATAAAAAGAGAATACTAGACATGCAAATCCTTTTCAACTTATATTCAATTGAATGGACTGCAAAGACAAGATATTTAACGTTGGATCTAGAAAATTTGGAATTTGAGGCCTGCGACGTGTTTCAAAAAAGCTAGCACGAGCGGCAAAAATGACTGAGAAAGTTGAGGATTGCTCATCAAACGCTTATTTTGGAACATCCCACAGGTGGGTGCCATGATTGTGCATCAAAGCAGCTTCCGTGAAGTGCTCGTTTGTTCACAAACCAGGACGGGGCGAGGGTCACCCCTTTGTCAACAAATGCGTGCGCAATTTGTTTAAGAACAACGTTTCTCAACCAGCTATCGCAAGGAATTTAGGGATTTCACCATCAAAAGGTCCAGAGAATCTGGAGTAATCAGTGCACGTAATATTATAAACCTCAGATCCCTCAGGCGGTATCAAAAAGTAAAGTTAATGTGTAAAGGATATCACCACATCGGCTCAGGACCACTTCAGAAAACCACTGTCAGTAACTACACTTGGTCGCGACATCTCTAAGTACAAGTTAAAGCTCTACAATGCAAAGCCACAGACATTTATCAACAACACCCAGAAATGCTTTGGTCTATATATATATATACATATATATATATATATATATTTTGTTCTTTTTCTTTTAACAATCTTGGCTTAATTTAAACCATTAGGACATGTCAGTCAGTAAAAAGGAGAAATTGCAAGGACAAAAAAAGCACGTAGAACACTCACTCCCACCTACTTTGCCATCTTCAGCGAGGCCTCCTTTCTTTTTAACCAGAAAAAATAATTTTCAATGAAAATTGACATGCTAACAGTTAGCGCTCTTGCCAGTTAGCGGCGGGTAAGAAAAATGTACCGGTCTTCGGGGTACACGTGCAAAATCAGCCGCAAAAAGATGGCATGTTGAGGTTAGCATGCTTACATGTGGTGTGTTCCTTGCAGCCGTGGCACAAGAACTGCTTCCGCTGTGCTAAATGTGGCAAGAGTCTGGAGTCCACCAACCAGACGGAGAAAGAAGGGGAAATCTACTGCAAAGGTGACATTTTTATTACTAACATCTCTTCTCTTCTGCTGCCACACAGTTTATATATATATATATATATATATATATATATATGTAGGTGTGGGAAAAAATCACAAGACTACTTCATCTCTACAGATCTGTTTCATGAGGGGTTCCCTCAATCATCAGGAGATTTTAATGGAAGCATTCACATACAATGGTTTATATAGAGCACAGAGTGGGTGGGTACAAGCAGGCGTAGGGGTGTGGTGATTGGCTCATGTGTTACCTAGGAGGTGTTTCCGTCTGTGGCGGCATGTTGAAATGATTTCACTGCGCTTGTTGAGGGATGATAGATCTGGATGATATATAATAAACAGTTTCTCTTTTAAGCATAGGTTGCATCTTTTATTACCACTGTTGTAAGGTGTGCTGGATGCAAGAATTTGCCATGTTATTGAATATTCAACATTATTGTCTTTGAGGTTCCAAATGTGTTTGCTGAGTTCTGTAGAATTCTGCAAAGTCTGGTTTCTGAAGGAGGCGTTGTGATTATTCCATCTTGTTTTGAACGCTCCTTCGGTTAATCCTACGTACGTGTCGGATGTGTTAATGTCCTTGCGTATTACCTTTGCTTGGTAAACGACTGATGTCTGTAAGCACCCCCCGTTGAGAGGGCAATCAGTTTTCTTGCGACAGTTACATTCATTATTGGTTTCAGAGTCGTTTAGTCTGGGGGTAGGTAGTCCTTTTGCAATTGCTTTGTTGTGGTTTGAAATGATTTGTTGCATGTTATTCATACAGCTGTAGCTCAATTTAATGTTGTTCTTGTTGAATATTTTTCTTAGGGTGTTGCCTTTGGGGAAGTGTTTGTCGATCAGAGCGAGGAACTTGCGGCCGATGTTGGTTGAGACGTCTTTGCTGAATGGCGGATTGTACCAGATGATGTTGTTTCGTTTTCTGCTCTTTTTTGGTTGGTTTCCTGGGGTGGGTTCATAGGTGAGGGTGAAGTTGTATCCGCTTTCATCAAGTGCTTTCTGGTACGGGGGGGTTGCTTGGTCGAATTCAGCTTTGCTGGATGACAGCATCGATAGCCTTTTATTAATTCCGGTAGGTATTCTTTTGGTGGTGGTGGGTGGGTGGTTGCTGTCATGGTGCACGTATTGGAGTGTTGTGTTGGGTTTCGTGAATGGTTGGTAGCTGTTATTTCTCAGGTTGAAAGTGACGTCGAGGAAGTTGACGGTTTGCTTGTTGGCTTCAATCGTGATCCGTAGGCCGTTTTCTTTGAAGATTTGGCATATGCGCTTCTTGGTGTTCTCGCTGCTCCTTGGCGAGGCGCGGCACACTGCCAGTCCGTCATCACGGTAAATACCAAGGTTCAGGTTGAGGCTAGCAAGCTGGGAGAGGAGGAAACTCCCAACGAGTTCGCACGTTTCTGCTCCGTCAAAACTCCCCATAGTAACGTCAAATGTTGAATTGTTCTTTTTTTGCCATGGTGTACTGTTGTGGATGAGTATGGAGTTCTTTGCGTGGATGATGATGTTTCTTTCGTTGCCTGTGATTGAGTCGTAGTCCGAGGCGAAGTTTAGTGCTTGGGTCAGTAGGTCTTGCGTGATTGAAGGGTAAAATTCTTCGATGTCGAAGGAGATAAAGTTGTGTTGTTGTTTGTCTTGGATGTTGTTGAACCATTTGATTACTGCTGCTGTATTTCTCCATTGGTTGAGTGGTGTTTTGTCCTTGATTTTTGCGTTGATTCTGTCCAGGATTATTTTGCTGATTTTTCCTATTTCGGATTTAGTTGGGTTTATTAGTCGGCATGTTGGGTTATTTGCGAAGTTGGGTTTGTGGTCCTTCAATGTGATGAAGGCTTCTTTGTTGGCTGTGGCGTCCACCCTGTCCTCAATGTCCAGTTCGGTTGCGATCCGCTTGTTTTCCAGGTGGATGTTCTGTAAAGTGTTGGGTTGCGCTTTTTTGTATGATTTGGTGATGCTTTTGTCCAGTAAAGAGTTATGTTCTGGTATGTCCATTCTGTAGAAGTTTGTGGTTTTATCGGC